>NC_091442.1:23780672-23812300 GCF_964237555.1 Oryctolagus cuniculus | reverse complement strand
TCTAAGGAAGCTTTTGAAAGCTAAAAGTTTAGTCATCTACAGCTCTAATGTCCAATAGAAATAGATGAGGCACCATTTTTATTTTCTAGTAGCCACTTTTTTTTTTTTTTTTTTTTTTTTGGACAGGCAGAGTGGACAGTGAGAGAGAGACAGAGAGAAAGGTCTTCCTTTGCTGTTGGTTCACCCCCACAATGGCCGCCGTGGCTGGCGCACCGCATTGATCTGAAGCCAGGAGCCAGGTGCTTCTCCTGGTCTCCCATGCGGGTGCAGGGCCCAAGGACCTGGGCCATCCTCCACTGCACTCCCTGGCCACAGCAGAGAGCTGGCCTGGAAGAGGGGCAACCGGGACAGAATCCGGCCCGGGGTGCCGGCGCCGCAGGCAGAGATTAGCTGGCCAAGTAGCCACATTTTTTTAAAGTAAAAATAGTGCAATTAACTTTAGTATTTTACTTAACCCAATATATCCCAAAAATTAACAGTTCAACATGTATCAATTTTAAAGTTACTGAAATCTTAAGTCTTTGAGATGTGGTAACTGAAAGAGCAGATCTCGATTTCAATGCTAAATTGTCCACAGAGTGAAATGCAGTCCTCACCAAATAATAAATTGGTGTTTAGTGGGGGAAACGTTTTTTACACTGCTTCAATTTTAAACTTAAACCAAAACCAAAATTAAAAACTAAAAACTCAGTCCCTCAGTTTCACTAGACACATTTCAAGTCCTCAGCAGCCACCTGGGACTTGGAGCTCTTCACGGGGGACACGCAGCAAAGAATGTCCCTAGGCCAGGGACAAAAGTCCTGCAGCACGAAAGGCCAGTGGGGCAGCACGGCAAAGACGAGTGGGAGGGGCGGGCAGCGGCCAAGGCACAGCTCTCTAAGGCCCAACACAGTTTATGCTTTAAGTACAGCTGGCGTGGGACGCGATCACAGGGTCTAGACAAGGTCCCTTTGGTGCACTGCAGAATGCACTATTAGGGGCCAGAGGTGAGCTGGCCCAGGGCGGCAGCGACGGAGGTGAACTGGGCAAGACTGCAGCAGGGACCGAGGATCCAACAGAAGCAGGGATACAGAGAGAACAGTAGTTAAAAGTGTGGGGCTGGGGCCGGCGCCGCGGCTCACTAGGCTAATCCTCCGCCTTGCGGCGCCCGCACACTGGGTTCTAGTCCCGGTCGGGGCGCCGGATTCTGTCCCGATTGCTCTTCTTCCAGGCCAGCTCTCTGCTGTGGCCAGGGAGTGCAGTGGAGGATGGCCCAAGTGCTTGGGCCCTGCACCCCATGGGAGACCAGGAAAAGCACCTGGTTCCTGGCTCCTGCCATCGGATCAGCGCGGTGCGCCGGCCGCAGTGCGCCGGCCGCGGCGGCCATTGGAGGGTGAACCAACGGCAAAGGAAGACCTTTCTCTCTGTCTCTCTCTCTCACTGTCCACTCTGCCTGTCAAAAAAAAAAAAAAAAAAAAAAGTGTGGGGCTGGGTGGGGGCTTCCCGGGAGAGAAAAGGGCCAGACCAGAGCCAGGTAAACTTGGATGACGACCGAGGAGGGGACACTCGACTCGGGGAGGGGGAGACGGCGGGGACTTGCTGAGGTGCCCTGTGGTCGGTGGCTGGTGGGCAGCCGGGCGGGCATGTCCGGCGCAAGACCTCCCAGGTGGAGAAGAGGCCAGGTGGGCGGGCATGGCCGTTTCAGGCAGCCCCGGCATTTCTCCCGCAGAAGAAAGCGTCGAAGAAGAAGGTGGCGCGGCCCCGGCCCCTGCTGCCTGCGCCCTGCGTGGCCACCCGCGACAGCTGCAAGCCGCCGGCGCCTGTCTGCTGCGACCCGTGCGCCTCCTGCCAGTGCCGCTTCTTCCGCAGCGTCTGCACCTGCCGCGTGCTCAACCCCAACTGCTGAGCGTGCGCCTCCCAGACGCGGCGGGGGCGGGGGTCCGGGGCGGGGCTTGCGGGCGGGGCGCTTCTCGGGCGGCTTTTCTAGCAGGTGTGGCTTTGTGGGCGGGGCGGGGGCGGGGCTACTGGGAGTTGGGGCGGAGCTTTCAGGAGGCAGACTACTTGGCTACAGTCGAAATACAGTGTTATGTGAGCTACTCGAAGGTGTGGTGGTTTTTCTAACGGACCCGAAAGCGCTTGGTCTTTTCTCCGACCTCCCTTCATCCCGCGGATTGCGCACACGCTACCCCTCAGAGGCTCGGGAACCCCGTTATCCCGATCCCTCAGCAATCGTGATCCGGCTGCTGGAGATGATGCTGCCCACTGCGTTTAAGCTTGGGAACATCCGAGGCTGCCCTTAAAACCGGGGGATACAGACCAGCCAAGCAGAAAACACCGTTAGGGAGTCGCTTCTCAGTCTTTCACCCCCTCCTCTTTCTCAGGAGCTCCCCTCACCACCACCACATCACCCCCAGAAACAGGAAATACAACTCCAAGTGCAATCTCACTGGGCTACAAGGCTGGGCGGTTTTGCCGGTAAAGACAGGCAGCTGGTTGTGTCTGCACGTTTGCTGTGAGTTCTTAGAGCCACAAAGCTCTGGGCTGAGCCATCTTGAGCCTTAGAAGGTGTCGCTCGGGCCCATTCCATCCTCTCTGCCAGGGGTTGGGTCCTCGGAAGAGTTTCTCCCACCTCAGGCTAAATGAACACTAAGCATTGCAGTTTGGCTGTCAAGAAGGAAGTAGATTCAGAGATCCTTTCTCACTCCCCGCTCCACGTGTGCCAGCCAGTAAGGAGGCAGTGGGCCCAGATTTGGTGAGTAGGCAGCAGCTATGGTACTGAAGTATCAGAGACCTGTTGCCAAAAATGTCCCAAGCTGTTCCCTGAAATTGCATCCTTAGAGACTCCAGCCTATGAGTAGCTGAGGTGCAGAGCCATCTCCTTGGAAGGACCTATGAGAGGGGGAGTACATGGGCTACTGCTTTGGGGAGTGAGGGGGCAGGGGTGGGAGCAGCCTGTGAGGAAGAGCCAGCCGGGGTGGGAGGGTCATGTTAGACACTCCCAGCACCTTAGAAGAGGCTTCATCTACCTGCTCTGCTTGGCTCGGGGCGTCTCCAGCAGTAAGGGGAAAGCTGAGAAGACGCCACCTGTCAGCACCCACCAGCAGCTGAGGCTCTTTAAGAAGTCACTGTGTGGAAGGAGGAGGTAGGAAATACAAACAGTGGTGGTCCCAGAAGATAACAAGAAAGGCCCATGCCAAGAAAGGTTCTAGAGAGGCTTTGGGACAGAAAACTGGGGAGCGGTTACAACGCCCTGGTAACAACTTTGTCCTTGGAGTTGAGGGCAGTGGGGCTCAGGATCTAGCACAGGTGGCGTCACCTCCCCTGACCCACTTTTCCACTTTCAGTCTGCTGCCTTTTAAGTCTTTTATTTTTAAAAACTTATTTTATTCAAAAGGCAGAATTAGATCTACTATCCACTGGTTCACTTCCCAGATGGCCGCAAAGGCCAGAGCTGGGCAATCTGGAGCCAAGAGCCAGGAGCTTCGTCCGGGTCTCTCCCACGCGGGTGCAGGGCCCCAAGCACTTGGGCCATCCTCTGCTGCTTCCCAGGCTGTTATCAGGGAGGTGGATTGGAAGTGAAGCTGCCAGGACTCGAACCTGCACCCATATGGGATGCCGGCACCACAGGCAAGGCAGAGGCTTAACCTACTTCACCACAGCGCTGGCCCCCTTTTAAATCCTTTAAAAATTCCTCCTTTCTAAGGACCTTGCTCTCCACTGGAGACCCAGATTGTTCCTGGAGTGACACAGCTAGAATGAGACATACGCCTCTATCCAGCCAGACCCTGACTGGAATGGAGTAGCAACCACCCAGAGAGAGCACAGGAAGAGAAAATGAGTGCCCTAGGCTAAACTGTCAACACAGTTCTCTGCACTGGACAAATCTTTGTGTCTCTGGGCTTCCATTTATTTGTCTATAAAATGGGAAACAATCATTCCTGTTGTTATTGTTATAAATGCAAGGTACTGTTGTTTCTCTGTACCTTAACATTACACCACGCACACAGAAAAGCTGCCAGTCGCTTGCTTTGTTTTCTGTCAGTTAGGCTGCAAGCCACAGGGCAAGAACTTCTTGTTCCTTGGACCACAGCTGCTGCTGAGTCAATGTCATCAGTAATAAGAATGTTGGGAACACATTGCAGCCACTACTCCTGTGTTTTCCAGAGCTGTTCCCAGGCACCATCTGGTCCCCAGGGTGAGAGTGGGGATGCAAAGACTCAGTCCGTTACTAAAAAAGCCGCTTGGCTGCTGGGCCTAGGCCACCATAGGAAAAAAAACCAAAACATTCATTCATTCAGCAAATATGTATTGAGCACCTACTATATGTCAAGTGCTATATGCATAATGTAGTGAAAAAGAGCTCAGTGTGGATACTCTGCCAACAAGTGTGCGGTCCAGTGAGCCGAGAGCCTTGGCCCTTTGTAGAGGTGTGACCTATCGTCAGCGTATGTAGTCTGTTCCCTCAGACTCAGTTCTTGCTTCCGTTGACTCAGATCCCTGGTTAGGTAACTGCCTGCCCAAGTTCCCCTTTAGAACCTGAGATTCCTCCACCTTTTCAGAATTCCTCAAGTCTTACAGGCCTGAGAGCCTGGTTCTGGGCCTCTGCAAACCTCCATCTAGTCTGATGACCAGAACTGAAACTCATGTACTCATGTTGTGGTCAGTTACGGTTCCACCATTATGAGAATCTGAGGCAACATTATTCTCATTCTCTCTCTCTCTCTCTCTCTCTCTCTTTCACACATACACACAGTAAATTCTGTCTTAGAAAGACTTGACCTTTACCTTTGTGGCTATTAATTCAGATAATTTTTTCTTATAGGGCATAACTTTCATAAGGTGACCTTACACAAATTACTTGTTTAATTGTTTAATTTCCATTTTATTTGAAAGGTAGAGTGATAGATAGAGATCTTCCATCACTGGCTCATTCCCCAAATGCCCATAACTGCCAAGACTGGACCAGGCTGAAGCCAGGAGCCTGGGATACCATCCTGGTCTCTGAGGTTGGTGGCAGTTACCCAAGTACAGGAGCCAGCATCTGCTGCCTCCCAGGATGCACATTAACAGAAAACCGGATCAGAAGCAGAGTAGCTGGCACTCTGATAATGGATGTGGGCACTCAAACAGTGACCTAAGCTGCTGCACCAGATGCCTGCCCAAGTCACATTTGATGCTAGCATTTCCCGTTTTACTTAGTGAGAAGTAAATCAGAGTATTTTGGCAGCAAACAACAGAAAACAACTTTGGCTAGCTTAAGTCGGAGAGTGTGGGCTGTTAGTTGGCTGAAGAGGTTTGGAGACCTCAAAGGAAAACGACACACAGACCTCAGGAAGGAGATCTTGAGAGGCATTAGAGGAGCCAAGTTGCAGAAACCAATGGACGATGTCTTCAGGACAAGACCAAGGGGTAAGTCAGCTCTAGTCTCTTCAGTCCTTCCATTGGATCACTTAGAAATCAGATTTCCTAGAAAGCAGCAGAGGATGGCCCAAGTGCTTGGGCCCCTGCCAACCATGTGGGAGACCCAGAAGCAGCTCCTGGCTCTTGGCTTTGGCCTAGCTCAGCGCTGGCCATTGCAGCCACTTGAGGAGTGAGCCAGCGGATGGACGATCTCTCTCTCTCTCTCTCTGTAACTCTTTCAAATAAATAAATATTTTAAAAAAATCAAATTCCCTAGAGTTGATTGGCCCGAGGCAATTCATCTTGATTCACAACCCCACAAATTCTTTTTTTTTTGACAGGCAGAGTGGACAGTGAGAGAGAGAGAGAGAGAGAAAGGTCTTCCTTTTCCGTTGGTTCACCCCCCAATGGCCACTGCGGCCAGCGCACTGCACTAATCCGAAGCCAGGAGCCAGGTGCTTCTCCTGGTCTCCCATGTGGGTACAGGGCCCAAGGACCTGGGCTATCCTCCACTGCACTCCCGGGCCACAGCAGAGAGCTAGACTGGAAAAAGAGCAACCAGGTCAGAATCCGGCGCCCCGATCAGGACTAGAACCTGGGTGCCAGTGCCTATTGAGCCGCGGTGCCAGCCCACAAATTCCTTTTGTAATACAAAGTGGGTAATTCTCTGAGAGAAAATCAATTGTTGAGGGGCAAAATCCACAACTGGCCACTAAGAGGGAGCTAGGTTCTAGACCGACTCTGAGGATGCATCCAGTTCTGGATTATTTTTGTTTGCTTGTTTGAAAGGCAATGAGACAGAGAGATGGAGAGAAATCTTCCATTCACTGGTTCACTCCCCAAATGCCACAATAGCCAAGGCTGGACCAGGATGAAGCCAGGAGCCCAGAACTCAGCCCAGGTCTCCCAGGGTGTCAGGGACTGCCTCCCAGGATGTGCATTAGCAAGAAGTTAGATTAGAGGTGGAGAAGCTGGGAACTCAAACCAGGCACTCTGATATGGGATGTGGGTGTCCAAAGGAGACTTCATTGCTGAGCCACATGACCACCTCCAGTCCTGGATTTCTATGAAAGAATTCAAAGCAATGATTTTCAAATTTTATTTTATTTATGTATCTTTAGAGGGTTTCTAAATTTGAAATCTGTGTTCTTTTTGAAGTTTTATTTGTATTTGAAAGGCAGAGTGACAGAGAATTGACCTTCCATCCACTGGTCCACTCCCCAAATGCTTGCAACTGCCAGGGCTGGTCTGGGTCAAAACAGGAGCCCAAACTTTAATCCAGGTCTCTCATGTGGGTGACAGGGACGCAAGTACTTGAGCCATCACCCTCTGCCTCCCAGGGTGTGCATTAGCAGAAGTTGGGTCAGAAGTACAGTGTTCAAGAAGCCATGTGAGCAGGCACAGAAAAGGTCACGAGAGGTGCCCTTTCCTCAGTTGAAATCCTCAGGGGGAAGCTTGTTATATGTTACAGAAACTTGGGTGGGAAAACTCCCTTTGTTCAAACAGACACCAGAGACAGTGGAGGCTCGAAGCAGTTTGTTAATGCCAGTGGGCTCAATGGGAATCATTTCCTGAGAACTGAGCAACAATCCCACGTTTCTTATAATATTTATAGGTTTGTCAGCATCATACCTTAGCTGTTACAGCACTGGTGAGTTTAAATTGCAGGCTGCATGACTTAGGACCACACTTCCAATGGTCGGTGGGTCTGGTATATTTGTAAGAGATACCGGGGGCAGATTTATTAGGACAGATTTCTGACTGGAGCTTACAGAAGTAGAACTTAGGACGTCTTCCCTCCCTAGACAAGATCACAGTGGGCAGCTGCTTCACTAGTTAACTGCCGGCAGCCACTTTTCAAGGTTAGTGTTAGGGGTAGGGGGTCTGCTTTTCTTTGTCTCTGGCTGCGGGCATATTTCCTCTACAATAATACACAGTGAAGCAATTTTAAATTAATACAATGTTATGATGCACACAAAAATTTGACGTTGGATTAGAAATTAATAGTTGCCCTCCAGTATCAGTCTCAGCAGCCAGTTTATTTTTGTCTTGTTTTGTTTGCATGGTATTATAAAGTCTAATAAACAGAGAAGTTTTTGCAAAAAAAATTTTTTTAAAGATTTATTTATGTGAAAGGCAGAGTTAGAAAGAGGCAGAAGCAGAGAAAGAGATCTTCCTTCACTGGTTCACTCCCCAGATGGCCACAATGGCCAGAGCTACACCTATCGAAGGCCTGGAGGGGCCGGTGCTGTAGCATAGCAGGTTTACGCCCTGGCCTGAGGCGCCGGCATCCAATATGGGCGCCAGTTCGAGACCCAGCTGCTCCACTTCTGATCCAGCTCTCTGCTCTGGCCTGGGAAAGCAGTGCAAGATGGTCCAGGTCCTTGGGCCCCTGCAGCTGCGTGGGAGACCTGGAAGAAACTCCTGGCTCCTGGCTTTGGATCAGTGCAGCTCTGGCCGTTGCGGTCAATTAGAGAGTGAACCAGCAGATGGAAAACTCTCTCTCTCCTCTCTCTCAGACCTGGAAGAAGCTTCTGGCTCCTGGTTTCGGATCAGCGCAGCTCTGGCCAGTGCGGCCAATTGGAGAGTGAACCAGTGGATGGAAACCTCACCACTCCCCCGCCCCCGCCTCTCCTCTCTCTGTGTAACTCTTTCAAATAAATAAATAAATCTAAAAAAAAAAAAAAAAAAAAAAAGCCAGGAGCTTCTTCCAGGTCTCCCATGCGGGTGCAAGGGCCCAAAGACTTGGGCCATCTTCTACTGCTTTCCCAAGCCATAGCAGAGAGCTGGATTGGAAGTGGAGCAGCTGGGACTAGAACCAGTGCCCATGTGGGATGCTGGCACTGCAGGAGGCCGCTTTACCAGCTATGCCACAGCACCGGCCCCGCAAAAAGGTTTTTTAACAGCTTACCCTGTGACCTTTTCTAATTGAACAGTCTTCTATTAAACAGAAACAGCAAGAGGTTTATTTGTTTATTTCAGAATCTGGTCCAGGTGGTTTCCAATGTGTTACAATTTACGGCATAGCACATTTAAACATGCATGCTTTTATTATATCTTTTAAAGGGCTTCAATGTTTTCAAAAATAGAAATTGAAGCTTATGTTTTCTCAGAAGCAATATACTTCAAAAACCACTACCTTAAGGAGTAGAGAGCCTCAGATCCCTTCTCAGATTGTGGACCAGAGGCCAACATAACTGGCAGTTGTTGGGTCCTTATTATCAGTTCCTCCATCTGTTTTTGATGGGTTTTTATTTTTATATTTATTTGAAAGGTAGAGTTAAAGAGAGTGAGAGAAGACAGAGACAGAGAGAGGAATCTTCTATCTGCTGGTTCATTCCCCAAATGGCTGCAACAGCCAAAGCTAGGAAAGTTGGAAGCCAGGAGCCAATAACTTCTGAGTCTCCCACGTAGGTGCAGGGGCTCAAACACTTGGGCCATCTTTCACTGCTTTATCAGAGAGATGGATTGGAAGTGGAGCAGCCAGGACTTGAACTGGTGCCCATATGGGATGTTTTACCCACTATGTCACAGTGCCAGCCCCCTCCATCTGTTTTAACCACCACAGATCAAGCACCACCACATACTGTCAGGAAATTACCCCATCAGACAACAGGAACTTTAAAAATCAATTCAACTCAAAAGGGCCAATTGCCATGTGTGAAGGGTGTAAGAGTTTCATTTGAACTGAATTAGCCAAACCACCTGTGGTAGTTTCAGATCTGCTGTAAAACTTGCTACTCTTTTGCTAGGCCTGTGTGTGTTAGGAGACGGGCTGGCTAATGAAGAAAGGAATACCTTTTGTGGATTTTGTTTGTTGGTAAAATCCTTTAAAACCATCAAATGATTATGTTCACTCCAGAAGGGAGCTTTCCTACTGGTGGCTAATTATCAGCTCTCAGCTGGATAGTCAGGCTCTGGCAGGTGGCACTTCCTGTTGGTGGTAACAATGACACAGTTATGGCTTCTTGTGGCCTGGGGAGCATTGCAAGCAGCTTCATTCATTTGAATCCTAAAGGTTTTCACATCTCCCAGAGCTCTTCTTCAGAATCCTCAGACCCAGTGGCTCAGACTACCAGAGAAATAGTAAAAACGCAACCACTAGACATATTAACATGATATGGTGGTGATGATGATAAATGACTTTCCCAAGTCACCTAAGCTAATGAGACCACATTTGTAAATCACTGGGTGAGCAGATCCTTCCTCCCCCAGTTGACTCCTCAGGCCACTACTGGATGACCTTGTCAATCTTGACCTTGGGAAGCAGCTTCTTTTGTGAAACTCCTGGAAGGAAGGGACAACTTCTTTCCTTGGTTAGCGTTCAAGAAACCGTAAGAACCATGAAGGAAGGCACAGATAGGGCCAAGAGATCCAAATTCCTGTTCCAAGTTGTTAGCCTGACTCTGCCCCTATTCAGCCTGTTTCCCATCTTATTCTCTTTGTTGTTTCCCTACAACCTGGAGCCTTCAATGTTTTCTCCAGAGCAGAACTGGACAGGGAGAGAGAGAGAGACAGAGAGAAAGGTCATCCTTTTTGCCGTTGGTTCACCCTCCAACGGCCGCTGCGGGCAGCGCACTGCGGCTAGCACACCGTGCTGATCCAAAGGCAGGAGCCAGGTGCTCCTCCTGGTCTCTCATGGGGTGCAGGGCCCAAGCACTTGGGCCATCCTCCACTGCACTCCCTGGCCACAGCAGAGAGCTGGCCTGGAAGAGGGGCAACCGGGACAGAATCCGGCCCCAACCAGGACTAGAACCCGGTGTGCCAGCGCCGCAAGGCGGAGGATTAGCCTATTGAGCCACGGCGCCGGCCACAGAGTGGAACTCTTAAAATTGTCTTTTTTGTTGTTGTTCATGTCATTTAGAGGTCCACCAGCTAGACCCAATTAGTATAAAGTGTATCTGGTCTGAGTCCTCAAATGCCCTCATAGACCCTGTTGCTGATTCTTAGTTCTGAATCAGCTGCATCCTTAGGCAAGCTTCCGCTCCTGGGGGCTGTATGAAGCAGCTCTAGGCTTACATTTCGGCCAAGCCTGGCCAGCCCGTTGAAGAGCGCCTTTTCTTCGTTTTCAGCACAGCTGGGTGTCTTTACAGTTGCCACCTGCCACCTGCTGTGCAACAGGCACAAGGACAGATTCTACACTTGGTATGGCCCAGAAGCACTGCCATACCTAGGAACTTGTTAGCACACAGATGATAGGATCCCACCCCAGACCCACTGAACCAAGGTGTTGGGGCCAGAAATATGTGTTTAAATGAGCCCTCAGGTGTTTCTGATGCATGCTCAAGTTTAAGAACCACTAGATGGGCCGGCGCCACAGCTCACTAGGCTAATCCTCCGCCTTGTGGCGCCGGCACACCAGGTTCTAGTCCCGGTCAGGGCGCCGGATTCTGTCCCGGTTGCCCCTCTTCCAGGCCAGCTCTCTGCTGTGGCCAGGGAGTGCAGTGGAGGATGGCCCAAGTGCTTGGGCCCTGCACCCCATGAGAGACCAGGAGGAGCACCTGGCTCCTGCCTTCGGATCAGCGCAGTGCGCCAGCCGCAGCGCGCTGCCCGTGGCGGCCATTGGAGGGTGAACCAACGGCAAAAAGGAAGACCTTTCTGTCTGTCTCACTGTCCACTCTGCCTGTCAAAAAAAAAAAAAAAGAACCACTAGATGAGGGCTGGCATTGTGGTGCAGCAGGTTAAGCTGCGACACTGCAATCTCGTATCACAGTCCCAGCTGCTCCTCTTCCAATCCAGCTCCCTGTTAATGTGCCTGGGAAAGCAGAAGATGGCCCAAGTACTTGGCCCCTGTCACATATGTATGAGATTGGAGAGTCAGGCTCCAGACTTCAGCTTGCCCAGACCTGACTGCTGCACCCATTTGGGAAGTGAACCAGTGGATGGAAGATTTGTCTCTTGTCTCTCCCTGTCACTCTGCCTTTAAAATAAATAAATAAATCTTTAAAAAATTGTTTTTATCTATTTATTTGGAAGGCAGAGATACGGAGAGGGCAGAAAGAGATCTTCCATCTGCTGGTTCACTCCCCAAGTGGCCTCAATGGTCAGGGTTGCTCCAGGCAGAAGTCAGGAGCTTCTTCTGGGTCTCCCACGTGGGTGGAGGGGCCCAAGTATTTGGGCCATCTTCCACTGCTTTCCCAGGTGCATTAGCAGGGAGCTGGATAGGAAATGGAGCAACTGGCACTTGAACAAGCACTCTTATGAGATGCCGCCACTGTAGGCAGAGAATTAGCCTTCTATGCAACGGCACTGACTCCAATAAAATAAATCTTAAAAGCTAGTAACATGGCGTAGCCGGCGCCGCGGCTCACTAGGCTAATCCTCCGCCTAGCGGTGCCGGCACACCGGGTTCTAGTCCCGGTTGGGGCGCCGGATTCTGTCCCGGTTGCCCCTCTTCCAGGCCAGCTCTCTGCTGTGGCCAGGGAGTGCAATGGAGGATGGCCCAAGTACTTGGGCCCTGCACCCCATGGGAGACCAGGAAAAGCACCTGGCTCCTGGCTCCTGCCATCGGATCAGCGTGGTGCGCTGGCCGCGGCGGCCATTGGAGGGTGAACCAATGGCAAAGGAAGACCTTTCTCTCTGTCTCTCTCTCTCACTGTCCACTCTGCCTGTCAAAAAAAAAAATAATAAAAAATAAAATAAAATAAAAAAAAAAGCTAGTAACATGGCGGTAATAGTACCACCTCACAGCCAGAGGTGGAGAAAACAAAAATGAACAAGGCACAATTGTGGAATATCCAGTTAAGAGAGGAACATCTAGCTGTCTGTCTAGCCCTCTATCTCATACGTCCCCCTACACCACACAGCCAAACCATCTTCCCCTCCCCCTGACCGCTCTCACAGTTGCTTTGGCTGTCTACAATGGCCTTGCTTTCAATTTCTCCTGTTAAAAAAAAATCTTGAAAATTAACCAGGAATTTAGAGTGACCAAATTTCATACTTCATTTAACTTTTTTTTTTTAATTTGACAAGTAGAGTTATAGACAGTGAGAGAGGGAGAGAGAGACAGGGAGAAAGGTCTTCCTTTCGTTGGTTCACTCCCCAAATGGCCGCTACGGCCGGCATTGCGCTGATCCGAAGCCAGAAGCCAGGTGCTTCCTCCTGGTCTCCCATGCAGGTCAGGAGCCCAAGCACTTGGGCCATCCTCCACTGCCCTCCTGGGCCACAGCAGAGAGCTGGACTGGAAGAGGAGCAGCCGGAACTAGACCCAGTGTCCATATGGGATGCCGGCACCGCAGGCGGAGGATTAACTAAGTGAGCCACGGCGCCAGCCCCTCATTTAACTTTTTAAAACCTGCTTTATGTATTATCTGTTTTCCATTTTATTTAATTACAGTGGTATGTTCTCAGTACAAATTTTCCTTGAAAAAAGTAAAACAAAGCAAAACAAAAAAATTTCAGTTCTTTTCAAAATCCATTCCAGTACCACCTCTTCCCTGTTGCCTTTCTCCTGCTGCTGCCAGGCACTGAATTGTAAAGCTGGGCAGAAAAAGGAATGTGCCAGGAGATGGCAGAACTGTTTATCCACCTGCCGGAACCCTCCTCCTTGAGATCCCCACCCAGCCCGGGTCAGGTCTCAAACATTGCCGCATCTCCACCAGGCCTTCAATCAGTGAACGGCCCTAAGGACAGTCTCCAGTTACCCTTCCCAGGTGGGTTCTTTGATTTCCAAGACCAGAGCAGGGGTTCGATAAATAATCATCTAAGCAAATAAGAGGGAGTCCAACTTCCCACCTGTCTTCCTATGATTCAAATCATGATGAAGCCCTGTGTGAATGTATGAAAGGTACCTCTGTAAGTCTCTATTCTCAATCATAAAATTACAAGATTACTAGGATATTGTGAGAATAAAGTAAACCAGAGTTCCTGGTGCTTAATAAATAATAACCTCCCCAACCGAGATACATTGGATCAATCCAAAGAAAAAATGAAAAAAAAAAAAAATGAATAGGAACACAAAAAATCTGGTAGCGGGGGTAGAATGGGCATTGTGGCACAGTGGGTTAAGTCGCTGGCTGCTTGGGACACCCATATCTCACATGGGAATGCCTGGTTTGAGTCCCAGCTACTCCATGCTTCTGGATCCAGCTTCCTGCTAATGTGCCTGGGAGATAGAAGACGAGACCAAGTACTTGTGTCCTTGCTACTCTGAGGGACACATGGATGGAGTTCCTAGCACCTGGTTTCACCCTGGCCCAGCCTCAACTGTTGCAGGTATTTGGCGTAAACCAGCAGATGGAAGATCTCTCCTTCTCAGTCATTCTGCCTTTTCAAATATATAAAGACATCTTTAAAAAAAAATTTAGGCAGAATACATACAGGGTGATTACAATAATTATAAATTGGTTAAACTCACTCCATTAAATTATAGACTGGGATTGGGTTAAAAACAAGTTATTGGCCAGCACCGCAGCTCACTTGGCTTATCCTCCACCTGCGGCGCCGGCACTCTGGGTTCTAGTCCCGGTCGGGGTGCCGGATTCTGTCCTGGTTGCCTCTCTTCCAGTCCAGCTCCCTGCTGTGGCCCGGGAAGGCAGTGGAGGATGGCCCAGATCCTTGGGTCCTGCACCCGCATGGGAGACCAGGTGGAAGCACCTGGCTCCTGGCTTCAGACCAGCAACGGCGCCAGCTGTAGCAGCCACTTGGGGGATGAACCAACGGAAAAGGAAGACCTTTCTCTCTGTCTCTCTCTCACTGTCTAACTCTGCCTGTCCAAAAACAACAACAACAAAAAACACAAGTTATTTAGGGGCAGGTGTTTAGCAATTAAGATGCTGATGCTGCTTAAGATACTCATGTCCCATATTGGAGTACCGGGGCTGGATGCCAGCTCTAGCTCCTGACTCCAGCTTCTTGGTAACAGAGATGCTGAGAAGCCATGGCGATGGCAAGGAATTAGGTCCCTGCTACCTATAGGAGAGTCTTTTTTTTTTGACAGGCAGAGTGGACAGTGAGAGAGAGAGACAGAGAGAAAGGTCTTCCTTTTTGCCGTTGGTTCACCCTCCAATGGCCGCCGCGGCTGGCGCACCGCGCTGATCCGATGGCAGGAGCCAGGTACTTACCCTGGTCTCCCATGGGGTGCAGGGCCCAAGGACTTGGGCCATCCTCCACTGCCTTCCCGGGCCACAGCAGAGAGCTGGCCTGGAAGAGGGGCAACCGGGACAGAATCTGGTGCCCGACCGGGACTAGAACCTGGTGTGCCGGCGCCGCTAGGCGGAGGATTAGCCTAGTGAGCCGCAGCGCCGGCTATATGAGAGTCTTGGACTGAGTTTCTGGCATTGAGGACATTTGGGGAGTAAACTAAGACGGGAGCGCTCTTTCTCTGCCTCTCAAATAATAAGAGACCAAAATGTCTGTAGCTAGGTTGTTTGTAAGACACTCATCCGAAGCCTAACTGGGTGCCTGCAGCCCTTCCCCGCACTATCGACAACCCTTCAGCTAGTCACCGCTTCCTCAGTACCTGGCTACAACCCCAGGCGCTGTTGGTAATGGATTTTTTATACAATAAAATCTCAAAATTCTTTTAGGCACCAGAATGTTTATTAACCCACCTTCCTGCTTTCTTTTAACACTCTAAATATTATATAAACATTATAAGCCAAATTAGTATCTTTTTGACCCAAGGATGTGATAGAAACCACCATGTTACAAAGTGATGGCAGATCTATGCCTGCTTTTTCTGGCCCCTCTCAACCTCTGGCTGTCTCGTATAGAGGTTACTTTAACCCTGTAAAATGAGGACTAAAAGGACGAATAAGGACTAACCTCACTCATTGTTCCGAAGGTTTTGAGAAGGCCCAGCACTAAGCCAGGCTCTCAGAAACATTCAGGCTTCAACAATTCCCCCTTGCCCTCGGAGAGCACTCCTCCCCTTCCACCATGGGCTGAGGAACCGGCGGACCTGCAAACCAAGCACGCGGGTCTAACACTCAGGCCAGGTGAAGGCCTGTCTGGTAAAGTGCATGGGCTTTGTGACACCACTACCAACTTCCTGCCTGAGAAAGGACTGGCCTGGCAGTTCTAAGACTTCTGGGTTCCCTGGGCTCATGGTTCCCCACGTCTCCCTTGTACCTCCAGCATGACCAGGGCTTGAACAGGGCCCTCTTAGTTCCCTGTGTCACACTCGGAATATGAGGAATGCAGAGGCCAAAGACTGAGTGACTGGCCCAGTGACTCAAAGGGGGACATCACTGAAAATCCGATTGCAAAGGTGGTGCCACTTGCTCTTGGGGGGGAGAGGTAGGGCCTGGGCACTGGAAGGTGAAAGGTAGGCTTGGCTCTCAGTAGCGGTAGTGATCAGGCTTGAAAGGGCCATCACGGGACATGCCCAGGTACTGGGCCTGCTTCTCAGTCAGCTTGGTCAGCTTCACATTCAGCTTGCTCAGGTGGGCTTCAGCCACTGCCTCGTCCAGCTGTGGAAACACAGGCAAACCTGCAGTCAGTACCATGCTCTAGACCCCCTCCCTGCATCCAGCCACCAATGGAAGCACGAATTCTCTTTTGGGATAGCTGGTCACTCATTACCTCATTCTATTCCCTCAAGAGGGTATCATGCCAAGTAGACTTATTAGGACCATCAACTACATCTCCTCCTCATCCTCCACCAAGCCAAACAGCTGATCAAAATGCTTCTATGGAACTTGTCAATGGATAGGTAGGGACAGGGGGCTCCAATCCCATTAGGATTCCTTTTTTTTTTTTTTTTAATTTTTTTCACAGGCAGAGTGGACAGTGAGAGAGAGACAGAGACAGAGAGAAAGGTCTTCCTTTCCCATTGGTTCACCCTCCAATGGCCGCCATGGCCGGCGCGCTGCGGCTGGCGCACTGCGCTGATCCGAAGGCAGGAGCCAGGTGCTCCTCCTGGTCTCCCATGGGGTGCAGGGCCCAAGCACTTGGGCCATCCTCCTCTGCACTCCCAGGCCACAGCAGAGAGCTGGCCTGGAAGAGGGGCAACCGGGACAGAATCCAGCGCCCCAACAGGGACTAGAACCCGGTGTGCCGGCGCCGCAAGGCAGAGGATTAGCCTAGTGAGCCGTGGCATCGGCCCCATTAGGATTCTAAGCAGGGATGGTATCAGTCTCAGTGGCAAGTCTATTTCATAAGTGAAGTGAATGCAAGGAAAAAACCAAGAAACAGAGCTGTCAACTGAATCCTGGATTCAGTGTCTGAATCTTAGATTTCACCATTCTGTAGCGGATAAGAATTCTTTTTATTAAATTGGCTCTTTTTGATTGAATAATTCATAAATTCCTTGATGCTTCTTCCTTCAAGAGGTAGAGCCTAATTCTGCATTCCTTGAGTGCCTCGCTTCTGATAAGCAAAGTCAAACAGAAGGGTAGTGTGTGACTCTGGAGACGAGGTGAAAGGTAAGGCGGGCCCCTCCTCGTCCTCTTCTGGATTTCTCAGTCTGAGGAAAGCCACCTGCCCTCAGAGTACACATAGGCAGCCCCATGGAGGGCCCACAGACGAGACCAAGGCCTCCTGTCAACAGTGATGTGAAGTGAATCTTCCAGCCCATCTCACCTTCAATTGATTGTGTTCCTACCAGAAATCTTGACTACAACCTCATCAAAGACCGTGAGTCATGGGCCGGCACTGTGGCCTAGTGGATTAAGCTGCGGCCCCAACACCAGCATCCCATTTGGGCACCAGTTCGAGTCCCGGCTGCTCAACTTCCCATCCAGCTCCTGCTAATGCACCTGAGAAGGCAGCAGAGGATGGCCCAGTCACGGCTGTCGTGGCCATTTGGGGGCGTGAACCAGCAGACAGAAGAGCTCTCTCTCTCTGCCTCTCTTTCTCTCTCTGTAACTCTGCCTTTCAAATAAATATTTTTTAAAGATTTTATTTATTTATTTGACAGGTAGAGTTACAGTGAGAGAGAGAGACAGAAAGAAAGGTCTTCCCTCCGCTAGTTCACTCCCCAGATGGCCACAACGGCTGGAGCTGCGCCAATCAGAAGCCAGGAGCCAGGTACTGTCTCCCATGCTGGTGCAGGGGCCCAAGCACCTGGGCCATCCCCTACTGCTATCCCAGGTCACAGCAGAGAGCTGAACCGGAAGAGGGGCAACCGGGACTAGAACTGGCGCCCATATGGGATGCCAGCGCTGCAGGTGGAGGATTAACCTACTGTACCACGGCGCCGGCCCCAACTCTGCCTTTCAAATTTTAAGAAATAAAGCCATCAAGCTTTGAGGCTAAATTGTTAAATGGCAATAAACAACCAATACACTAGTTTTGAACAGGGCTTACACCAGTGGCAACCAAAAGGAATTTGACTAATAATAAACTGTCGTCCTCCTTTCCAAATGAAGAATCCTGGAATGAGTATCCAAAGTCGCACAGCAAGTGAAAGATGCAGCACGAGTTGAATCCAGGTCCATCTGTCTCCAAAGCCCCTGACCACACCTCAGATAGCCCAGCTGATGGTCTCCAGGGCAGCTCTGAAGACACAGAGCAGAAACCAAAGAGGACAGACGCGGGGTTAGACGAGGCAAATCTGGCTTCTCTTCAAAGACCAACCTAACTCCGTGGAACTAGGTTCCGGAACGGTGGCAAATGAGCGAGGGCCACCCCTTCACCTGGGGCGTGTGCTCCTCAGGTCCTCCGCTACCGCTCGGCCTGCTTCACGCGTTCACTTGCCCAGCTCTTCAGGCACGTGGGTGTGTGACCCCAGTCTGAGGAGACTTCACACTGCTAGAGGGAGGTACCGTTGCCTCACTTTTACACGTGAGGAAGTGCAGGAGAGCAGTGAATACTTGCCTGAGTTAAACAGCCTCTCGGTGGTGCAGCTGACACTCACACTTGGGTGTGTCTCACTCCACAGCCTCTGTTCTCACCACCCAGTGTTCTGGGGGATCTTTCCCTATGTGGGCCTCGGTTTCCTCTTCTGTCTAACGTGAGGAATGAGTCTGGCAATACAGAGGACCTCATGATGCCCACTGCCAAGCACTTAGCAAGCACCTGCAAGCCCCATGGGGAGATGCCAGGGCTGGACACGTGACCCCTGGCTTGCAGTGCAAGTGAGAACTCACCTTCTTGGGCAGGAAGTGAACACCTACAGCGTACTTGTCAGGGTGGGTCCACAGCTCAATCTGCGCCAGCACCTGGTTTGTGAAGGAGTTACTCATCACGAAGCTGGGGTGGCCCATGGCACAGCCCAGATTGACCAGCCGGCCCTCGGCAAGCAGGATGATGCGGCGCCCGTTCTTCAGCCAATAGCGGTCCACCTGCAAGAGGCCAGAGCTGCGATGAGGGCTGGCAGGACACTGCTCCCATAGCTGACCTCTGCTTACCCGACCCTCTGTCCAGTGGGCCTCCAACAATGCCCATGAGCAAGGGCCTGGGTTGTCCAAGAACAACCTCCAGCACAGGGGTAGTAATGACAATAACGGTGACTAATAATTGCCAGTATTTAAAAGCCAGTCTGAGCTGCAGATCTCACAGCAGAGCCCTTGGCTCACACTGGGTACTTGGTTAAGTAGCAGTTAATGTTGGCCGGCGCCGTGGCTCACTTGGCTAATCCTCCGCCTGCGGCGCCGGCACCCCAGGTTCTAGTCCCGGTTGGGACGCCGGGTACTAGTCCTGATTGCTCCTCTTCCAGTCCAGCTCTCTGCTGTGGCCCGGGAGGGCAGTGGAGGATGGCACAAGTGCTTAGGTCCCTGTACCCACATGGGAGACCGGGAGGAAGCACCCGGCTCCTGGCTTCAGATCAGCGTAGCGCCAGCCACAGCAGCCATTTGGGGAGTGAACCAACAGAAGGAAGACCTTTCTCTCTGTCTCTCTCTCTCTCTCACTGTCTATAACTCTACCTGTCAAATTAAAAAAAAAAAAAAAAAAAGTAGTAGTTAATGTTGTTACAGGTATTATTGCCAAGTCCTGCCTATATAATCATCACATTTAATCCCAAAGATAACCACATCATTTAAGTACTACCATCTTCCTCATTTCACAGACAAACTGAAGTTTACACGGTTAAGTCACTCCCCAGAGTTGCACACTAAGAAGTGGTTGCAACTTTAGCCTGGATGGTCTGAGAAAAACCCCATGTTCTCCATCACCATAAAAAAGATGAATGTGGCATTGTGGCATAGGAGGTTAAACCTCTGCCTGCGATACCAGCATCCCATATGGGCACTGGTTTGAGTCTCAGCTTTTCCACTTCTGACCAGCTCCCTGCTAATGGCCTGGGAAAGCAGCAGAAGATGGCCCAAGTGCTTGGGCCCCTGTATGCACATGGGAGACCCAGAAGCAGCTCCTGGTTCCTGGCTTCGGCCTAGCCTTGCTCTGGCTGTTGCAGCCATTTGGGGAGTGAACTAATGGATGGAAGATCTCTCTCTGTGTCTCTCCCTTCCTCTCTCTCTAACTCTAGCTTTCAAATAAATAAATCAAGCTTGGGGCCGGCGCCATGGCTCACTTGGTTAATCCTCCACCTGCGGCGCCGGCATCCCATATGGGCACCAGGTTCTAGTCCTGGTTGCTCCTCTTCCAGTCCAGCTCTCTGCTGTGGCCCGGGAAGGCAGTGGAGGATGGCCCAAGTGCTTGGGCCCTGCACCCACATGGGAGACCAGGAGGAGGCACCTGGCTCCTGGCTTCGGATCGGCACAGCGCCGGCCACAGCAGCCATTAAGGGAGTGAACCAATGGAAGGAAGACCTTTCTCTCTGTCTCTCTCTCTCACTGTCTATAACTCTGTCAAAAAATAAATAAATAAATAAATAAATAAATCTTATAAAAGTCAAATTCAGTTTAGTAAAGATTAATAAAAAATTATAATGCATTGGCACTCACTGCACACTGGAATCAACTTGGGAGCTTTAAAACAGTGGGGATACCCTGGACTCCCTCCCTCCCAGAGATCCCTGTTCAAATACAGTTCCCAGGTGACTCTGCCGACGTTGAGAACTCCTGGTTCAGTGCGTGAGTATGAAGTGGAAATCCCTAGCCTCAATGCCTCCATCTCTCCCAGCTGCCTCAAACAGAAAATTTGCTTTCTCTTCCTCTCCCTCCTTTCACTTGCAATCCCCCCTCTCTCGCACTGCCTCCCAAACATTGCCCCCAAAGCCCAGGTTTGCTGGCTACTCCAAGAGTGCAACAAGTGGTCTCTGGTGCCCTTCAAGCGTGCATTCCGTCACTCAGCATCCACTGTCCTGCATCTGAACCAAGCCCCTTGCAGGGACACAGCACCCTGGACTCTGCCTCCTGGTATTGCTGCGGAGGAGTCTCTATGAAACATGTGGGCACTGCCCTCTGCCTGAGGAGCTGGCTAAGAAGAGGGTCCCTTGAGCTAAGGCAAAGAAAGGGCATTTGCTCTGTTCCAAACAAAAGCAGCCATCCAGTCAGGGAGAGGTAGAAAGAGTTATCTTCCATCTGCTGGTTCACTTCCCAAAGGGCTGCAATGGCCAGGGTTAGGCAGCCAGGAGCCTGGAGTTCCATCCAGGACTCCCACAAGGGTGGCAGGGGCCAAAGCACTTGGCCATCATCTGTTGCTTTCCCAGGCACATTAACAGAGAGCTGGATAGGAAGTGAAGCAGTGGCCGGCGCCGTGGCTCACTTGGTTAATCCTCCGCCTGCGGCGCCAGCATCCCCATATGGGTGCCAGGTTCTAGTCCCGGCTGCTCCTCTTCCAGTCCAGCTCTCTGCTGTGGCCCGGGAAGGCAGTGGAGGATGGCCCAGGTGCTTGGGCACCTGCATCTGCATGGGAGACCAGGAAGAAGCACCTGGCTCCTAGCTTCGGATTGGCACAGCTCCGGCCATTTGGCGGTGAAGCAACAGAAGGAAAACCTTTCTCTCTGTCTCTCTCTCACTATCTAACTCTATCTGTCAAATAAATTAAAAGAAAAAAAAAAAGAAATGAAGCAGCCAGGACTGGAACTAATGCCTATATAGGATGCATAACCTGCTATGCCACATGCCAGCTCTAGAATGTCAAGGATGCCAAGGGTGAAGACAGAGTCCAGCTTTGGAGGGGCAGTATAGCCCTGCGATGCCTTTGCAGAACGTCTAGCTGCCTTTCAGGGGTGAGGGGTGCAGTTTCCAGAGAAGCATTTGTCACCACCCTGTGCTGTGCTGAGTAGCAAGTCTTTGAGGGAGAAAGAATGCAGAACCCAACATCTCAAAGACAGCATAGGCACCAACTCGAAGTATCCCACATTAAGGGTTCTTTTCCCTTAAAAAAAAAACAATTGGCAGCAGGCATTTGGCCTAGTGGTGAGACGTCAGTTAGGATGCCTGGGTTTGACTGCCAGCTCAGCTCCTGATCCCAACTTCCTGCTAATGCAGACGCTGAGGGAGGCAGCAGTATTGACTCAAGTAGTTGGATTCTTGCCACCTACGTCGGACACCCGGACTGAGTTCCCTCTAGCTTAGCCTCCGGGCCTTTGCAGGCAACGGGGAGATGAAGCAGCAAATGGGAACTCCCCCTCTGCCTCTCATCTTCTCTGCCTTTCGAATGAATAAATAAAACACAGATTTTCAATATGATAACCATTTTCATGCATGTCTTTAATTATCTCCTGGGGACCAATTTGCTAAGAGAGATTGCCCATAGAGTTTGACTAGGGTGGGCGATTAGCCTAGCTGTGAAGATGCCAGTTGGGAAGTCCGTGTCTCATATTGGAGTACCCTGGTTCGATTCCCGGCTCCAGCTCCTAATTTTTCTTCCTGCTAATCAGATCCAGGGAGACAGCAGTCATGGCTCAAGTGGTTGGGTTCCTGCCACCCAAGTGAGAGACCTGGATTGAATTCCCAGCTCCCACTTCAATCTAGCCCAGCCCCTGCCAGTGAGAGTACTGGGGGAGTTAACCAGCTGATAAGAGTACTTTCTTTGTCTATCTGTCCATCTCTCCCTGTCTCTCATCTAATAAAACAAAAAAGTACACTTAGAATCAGGGTACTTGATACTTCAAACCAAAAACTTTCCAGAAACATATTTTAATACCAAAGAAACACACACACACATGCACATACACACACACACTAAACACGATCCAAATAAAATTTCACATACCCCAACTCATCTTTCAATGCCCCCTGCAAACCTGTTCTTTCACCAACTCAGAAACTATGATCCTACTTTTCTTTTTTTAACGTCCAAATGGCAGTTTTATCACTTGCTTTTGCATCTTTTTTTTTAATTAAATTAATTTATTTATTTGAAATTCAGAGTTACGCAGAGAGAGAGAGAGAGAGAGAGAGAGAGCCTCCATCCGCCAGTTCACTCCCCAGTTGGCTGCAATGGCCAGAGCTGTGCCGATCTGAAGCCAGGAGCTTCTTCCAAGTCTCCCACATGGGTGCAGGAGCCCAGGGACTTGGGCCATCTACTGCTTTCCCAGGTCACAGCAGAGAGCTAGATCGGAAGTGGAGCAGCCAGGACCCGAACCAGTGCCCATATGGGATGCCGGCACTGGAGGCAGCAGCTTAACCCACGAATCCACAGCGCTGGCCCCAAGGATCCTACTTTTCACACAGCAATTGACTCCAGAAACCCAGCATCCTTCTCAATTCTTCCCTCATCCTGACCCCACGTGGTCTTGTCCATCCCTGGCACCCTCCAAGTGGAGGCTGCCGTCACTCCCTGCAGCGGGTACGAGAACATCCTCTAAAAGCCTCTCTCCTCCCCTTTCCGTTCCCCATACAGTATAGCAAGAGGGCTCTTTCCCAGACAGCAGCCTTGCTAACCTCTGCAGCACCTCCGGCAAGCCTGGCCGCCTGGCCGCCACCGCAACCAGGCCCTCTTCCCCTCATTCTGCTGCCAGGTCGCGACAGCCTCCTTGGGGGCGGCCCAGGAGCTGGCCCCGCCTCCGTCCTCCATCTGCTGCCCTGCTGGCGGGGCTGGGGCTTCTCACCTGGGGCTTGATGTTCACCTTCTCCACTGCATTCTCATTGAGCCACTTGACGTCAATCTCCACGTCGAAGTGTCCTATGTTACACACGATGGCATCATCCTTCATCTGCTCAAAGTGCCTGTGCAGGAGCACAAGCCCATGGAAGCTCATTAGGGCAAAGAACAGCGCCAAGCCTGACCTTTCCTCGCCCCCCCCCCACCAGGGCCCCGCCTTGGTACCTACCGCCCAAGGATGATGTCCACACAGCCTGTGGTAGTGACAAAGATGTTGCCCTCCTTGCAGGCTTCATCCATGGTGGTCACCTCATAGCCTGTGCACACAGTGGCCATGGGTTATCTGGCGTGGCCTTGCCCCTCCTCTGGCCCCTGCAGCTGAGAACCAACCCTCACCCTATCGTACCCTCCATGGCAGCCTGCAGTGCGTTGATGGGGTCGATCTCGGTGATGATGACACGGGCCCCAAAACCCCTCAGGGCCTGGGCACAGCCCTTGCCCACGTCGCCATAGCCTGCGACCACCGCCACCTTGCCTGCAATCATCACATCTGTAGCCCGCTTGATGCCATCGATGAGGGACTCCCGGCAGCCATAGAGGTTGTCAAATTTGCTCTGAAAGGAGAGAGGAGCAGGACTTAGTGAGGAAAAGCAAGCCAGGTCGACTTCAGCCTCTGCTTCACAGGTCACCCAGCATCTCGACCTGTGACCCCTCCCCAGCAGCCGATGCCCCTGCAGGCCCCTCCCCCCGCTCAGCTCCTTAGTCTTTCTCAGAGTGTCTAGAGGACTTTCTGGGGATAGTGACTGGGAGACTGCCCGAAGAATTTACTCAGCTTTAATGCTCTTGATACCCAAGCCACAAAGCTCTTGAAACCCAGCTCCGAGGCCCCCTGTGTAGTTCTCTCTGCCTTAATGCACTATTACCTAATGTACTCTGTCTGTAACCCCCCATACCCCACCCCAGGCTCCCTCTCCAGCAGTCTCCTCCTGAACCAACAACCAGCAGCTGGCACTGGCACTGCCCCGAGGGCTCACCTTGGTGACGGAGTCATTGACATTGATTGCAGGCACCTTCAGGACCCCATTGGCCATCATCTTGTAGAGGTTGTGGACCCCGGTCGTGGTCTCCTCAGAGATGCCCCTGATGCCTGAATGAGAAGGAGGAGCCTCAGAAAGGCCCCACCTGAGCTCACCCCAGCTCCTCATCTTCGCCTCCTAACATCATTCCTCTCTCTAGGTTCCCATTACAGTGAACGACACCGCGGTCCCCCCGGCCACCCAGACCAGCAGGAGGGAGCAATCACCTGATGCCTTCCGGCAGGGAACCCACCACAGCCTCCAGACCCTACCTCCGAACTCCCACCTGCTCCACTCTCACTGCCACTGCCCTGGCCCTGCCACCTCTATCTCTCACGTGTCTCCCAGCCTCCCTGTAGCAGCTGTTTCTAACACGTATATCTGCAAAACCTCCCAAGTACTTCCCTCTGCTCTCAGGGTCAAGTCAAACTCTTTTCCCGTAGCTGCCTAGGTCACCTCTGGCCTTCACTAAAGCCCCAGCACATCTTAGACCTTCCCCGGGAAGTCTCCCTCCATTCATTGTAGCCACGCTGGCTTCGTTCCAGTTTCCTGCGTAGTCAACCCTCTCCTGCTTCAGGGCTTTTGGACTCTTTGCACTCTTCTCTCATCCCCAGCCTGCTTTTTAATAAAGCTGGCTTCTTCCCAATTATTCCACCCCCACCACCCCGCCCCCGCCCTCTGGCTGCCCTAGGGCAAGCATCGCAGCTGCCCCAGCCCCACCACTGGACGTCAGGAGGCCAGGCCACAGCACGCCCGCGGGAGCCTGGTATCCTCCCGTCCTCCACAGAATCTGCTGCTCGAGGCACCGGGAGCCCTGCCAGGCCCGCTGCCTTCGCAGGCTGGAGCAGGCCCCACCCAGGCCCCCAGCACCAGCCTTGCTCACCTGACAGGAGCTGTGGGTACTTGGTGTGGATGAGGTTGGTGAGGTCACCGCCATCGTCCAGGATCATGTTGAGGGGCCCGTCCTTAAAGTAGAGAGTCTGCTCGATGCACCACAGGTACTCCTCGTCTGTTTCGCCCTTCCAGGCATACACTGAAGGGTGAGTAGCACAGTGGGCGTGTCCGTCCCTACCAGCACCTGCTCCAGAGAACCACTTGGGCGGGGCCAGTGCTATCTCCTATCCCCCGCCACCTCCGGCCTCTCTGAGGTCTCAGCAGTGGTAAGAGCCCAAGTCGGAGACAGATCTGAGCAGCTGTGTGATCACGGGCACATCACCGCACCTCTCTGGGCCTCAGCTTCCTCTGTAAGCTGGGCTCACCAGAGCGTGGATTAAGTGGGAAGGAGGCCAAGCACAGCCCCTAGGAAAACAGTTCTTTCTCGTCTGATCCCATTCTGCCTGGGTCCCAAGGACCGGGGCAGCAACTCACAATGACCAAGGCTTCCACCCTCAGTGCCCGCTACTCAGTGGTACCCACGAGACAGGGTCCACGGTTTGTTCAACATGGCAAGGCAGGGAGGGCCTAGCAGTCTCTGCAGTGGGTAGCCTCGGGCAAAATCTGGCCAAAAGATTACTAATAGCGGCCACTATACATGCAGCACTTTCTCTGTGCCAGAAACGTCTCTAACTGCTTTGTGCCCATTTTATTTTTTTTTTATTTTTTTAATTTTTCCTCATAGAAACCCTGTGAGGCAGGATCCATCGTTACTAGCACTTAGAACAGCCCAGAGGCTGACACGTGCCTGGGTCCTCAGCATGGCATTTTAGAGGAGGTACCAGGAGCAAGGCCACTGACTGCTGGCCCACAATAGGCCCCGGACACAGACAGTGGTCTTGAACGCAAAGCTCCTCCCCGACGAGGGACATGGAGCCCAGCCAAGGCTAAGGAGTAAGGGACACGCCTGTTCAGCCCTGGTCAGCCTGTGAAGAAATCCTCCCCTAGCTTCTACTCTGCCCCTCCCTGCCCCGTGGCTGCTGGGAAGGAATCGTGAATGTCCTATTTAATCGCCATCAGCTCTAACGCCCTCCCTCCCTAAGCCCAAGCAGGAGCCCACTTTTCCTGCTGCTCGTGAGAAAGTCCTTCCTCTTCCGTCCTGGTCCCTGGCTGCGCAGGGCACCAGATCTAGGCTGTGGACCCTGCCCCGTTTCCCTCCTGAGTTCTTTGGAAACGACCCACATCCTTCCTTCAGGAACTCCCCCTCCTCCACACCATGTGGTGTCCAGTCACAAGATCCTGCCCTTCCTGGTAACATGGCTTGAGTTCGGTCAACAAGCACTGTCCACAGCATTTCACATGACAGCGAGGCGCAGAAGTCTTTCCCACGGGTCACCACGCTAGCCGCTGTAGGAGCTGGCAAAGCGAACGGGGGAAAAGCAGGGTCCCTTCATGCCTTCCCACGCCTGAGCAGCAAGCAGGGCTCACCTGGAATGCCGGCCTTGGCAATGGCAGCCGCTGCGTGGTCCTGGGTGGAAAAGATGTTGCAGCTGGACCACTGCACCTAGAGGGGCCAGGCAAACAGGGCTGCGGGTCACTGAGGGCTCAAAAGCACCAGGGTGACTCGGCGGGGGTAGGACAAGGCCTGGGACGAGCAGCTTGGTATACAGGCCCAGCCAGCTCCGAGACCACAAGACGCAGGCTCTGGGTGAGTGGCCGGGAGCCAGAGCAGTGACAAGATGTGACAGATTTTAAAATAACACGCCAGTGGCGTGTGGAAGGGCTGAAGCAAGGAGACAGTTACAGAAGCTGTTATAGACGAGTCTAGACAAGAAGTGCAAGGGCAGCAGTGGAGGTGAGGAGAAGCAGTCAAAGCCTGCTATGTGTTTTAAGGCTGAGCTGACAGGATTTGCTGAGGGTTTAGATGTCAGGGTGAGAAAGAGAGGAGTTCGGGATAATCTCCTGGCTCTTGAACGCAGAGCCTCAAAGGCTGCAGTTTCCATTTACTAACGTGGGGACGGTGTGGGTTACAACATCACGGGTTGGCCGGGACACGCTGAGCCTGAACTATGTTCCGGACTTCCACGCAGAGATGATCAGCACCTGGGTGTTTGAGTGTGGAGCTCCAGGGAGAAGTCCAGGCTAGCAGGTGCATATATTTGGGGATCATCACTGCACACACAGGATTTAAAGCCGTAAAATCAGACAACCAAGAGAGTGAAAGTTCAAAGGAGAGAAGAGGTCCAAGGGCTGAGTGGTCCGTGGACCACTCTCTCAGAAACCACCTTGGCTCCCTGACACACTGAGCCTTGGGCAGAGCTGTCAATCATTGCTACACATGACCCACACTGAACCAATCAAGGCACTCCATCCTTCTGGAGCCATGAATCCAGGGCAGGCACAGGACCCTAGGAAGGCACACTGGAGCCAACCCCTAAATGGGACCCTGGGGTGTAGTTCATACTCCATTGCTTGGTAAGAAACTATCTTGGGGCTGGCGCTGTGGCGTAGCAGGTAAAGTCACTGCCTTCAGTGGTGGCATCCCATATGGGCGCCAGTTCGAGTCCCGGCTGCTCCACTTTGATCCAGCTCTTTGTTGTGGCCTGGGAAAGCAGCAGAAGATGGCCCAAGTCCTTGGGCCCCTGCACCCACGTGGGAAGCCCAGAAGAAGCTCCTGGCTATAGCTCCGGCTGTTATGGCCAATTGGAGAATGAACCAGTGGATGGAATACCTCTCTCTGCCTCTCCTTCTCTCTCTGTGTAGCTCTGACTTTCAAATAAATAAATAAATCTTTAAAAAAGAAGCTATCTTTCTCAGGGAGAAAACCTACTGAACATTCACCTCAAAGGGTGGCAACAATGGAAAGAACTCCAGTGACAGGGAGGAGCCTCTGCTGGTCCCGAGGTCTCCCCACGCCCACACGTTCTTCCCTAGACGAACCCAGAGTGGGCCAGGGGCTCGCCCGCAGTCACACAGCTGTGAGCTCACCTCGGCGCCCAGGGCAACAAGGGTCTCAATGAGGACGGCAGTCTCCACGGTCATGTGCAGGCAGCCTGCGATGCGGGCGCCCTTCAGTGGCTTGGAGGCCGAGTACATCTCCCGCATGCGCATCAGGCCCGGCATCTCGTTCTCGGCGATGTCCAGGGCCTTGCGTCCCCACGCAGCCAGGCCAATGTCCGCTGCAGGTACAAGATGGGGGGGGGGGGGGGGGGAGAGGTTCACGAGCCGCCTCCTCCCACTGTGGCTGTGTGAGGACCAGATCCACGTTCCCACGCGAAACCCAGTCCATCACCGCATTCTCACCCATTCAAGAAGTTACTTATGGAGCCAGGGCACGGTCCCTGGCTAACTGCAGCTTACAGACCTGTGGGAGATCCCATTTAACCAAGTGATCATACAGGTACCTGCAAACCACAACATGGAGGAAACAGCAGACTGCCCCTCCCGCTGCCCTCCCTTCCCACTGATGTCTTCTCACTCCTCCAAGACTGTGGCTCCCGGCTCTCCCCAAGTCATTACTCCTGGCGAGCCAACATCCACAAGTATTCTCCAACACCTCGGGCTTGATGCAGTTCTTGATCTCCCTGAAAATGGAAAAAAACGCTTCTTCCTCACTCCTACTTTTTTCTACATGAAGGAAGCTCAGTGTGACTAACACTCCCGGCCTCCCTGCCCCAGGGGAGGGGGAGCAGTTTGCTGAGTAAATGTGAGACGATAAACGAGGCCGGCTCAGGTCAGCTCTCCCTTCCTCTGCAGGCAAGCACCTACCTGCCTCGTGCAGCAAGCGAGTGCCCTCGGCTTTCCCACAGAACTGTCCAGACCCCTCCTGCTGCAACTAGCAGGTGACTGCTGAATTCGGGAGGTCAGTTATCACCTGACTTTCACACTAACCGACACCGTCTGGATTCAATGTTACTATCATCCCAAATGGCTCAAATTTCCCAAATTCTCAGGCAGGAAAGGAGAATACGGGCTCTCAATATCTCAACACAGCACTCTCCTCTCTGATCATCTCCCCCTTTTTCCCACCGCACTGGCTCATTCCCAAGGTCAGTGTTTACAAGCTCCCCTGATAACAGGAATAATCTGACTTGCAAATCTCCCCTGGAAAATGAGATTCAGTAAGTCTGGGATGGGGCTTGGGACGCCTGGTGATTTTTATCTTTAGGGAAGCTCAGATACTGCCACTCATCCTAGGAGGTGCCAGGTGGGAGAGAATTAATGATTTAATTATTACTTAAACTAAGTAAGTCTATTAACTACAGTGCATCTAAACAATGCTAGAAGTGACATACTCCTCCCACCACCAGAGGGAACACTCCCCCGTCATGCTCCCACCCTGGCAGACCCTCACCAGTGATAGCTCTCCCTCGGAAATCTGAGGTCAAGCAGCCAGCTCTGGCCGTGACCCTCCTTCCCTCTGGAGCCCAACTCCTCCAACAAGGCCGCAGCCAGTCGGGTCAGAACCTGTAACCCACTAATCCCATCAATGTCCACTGCAGGTACACTGTCCCTCTGTCCCTCGCTACACCCGCTGAGGATCTCAACTTCCTCTTTCCCCAGTTTAAGACTCCAAGGTCTGTCTCCTCCACCCTTTCTCTGAGAGATCACTAGCAAAACTCCAACCCTCCACTGCACCTGCCATTGAATCCAACAAAAGAAAAATCGCCAACAGCGTCAAACAGGTCTCATTTATTAAGACCACAGATCTGAAGGGACACATAGCACTTGCAGCAATCCTATTACATTTTCTAGTAAATTTACTCTCCTTTTCTATTCTCCCCATAAATCCAATACTTTCTCCATTGGCTGATAGCCTCACTTTATAATGCACTGAGAATTCAGAACCGCACCATTTTTCCTCTGTGGAGTACACTGGTCCTCTTTGTCTGTAGCTACCAGCCTGGGCATTCCTTTCTGTCACAATGCACAACTGTCCTTGATCCTACATCCTCTCACCTACTCAGGACCTCACCATTCTACCGAAACTGCTCCTCAGGGGGTGCGAAGACCAGCCTGATCCCCACAGCCAGTGGACACCTACTGTGTTCATGTTTCTCCCAGAAACCCTGACCCTTACTTACCTAATGACTGCCCACTATCTTCCTGGTCCTTCTTCATCCAACAGACTCCGATGCTTGGAGTCTTCAGGTCTCCATCACCTCCTTCTCAAACTCTTGCCAGGTGAGCTCATCCAGCCTCAAGACTTTAAATACCTTCACCACCACAATGACTCCTACATGTTTATCTCCTGCCCAAACTTCTCTCCTGAGCTTGATACTCACGTAAGCCAACTGCCTACTCTGCATCCCCACTTGGATCTACTACATGTTGAGTTTGAGTCCTCATGACACCTTGGTCACCCCACCCTTGCCTCTTACTCCCCTGATCTTCCCATTTAAGGAAATGAAACCACTATTCAACCAGCAACTCTGGCCAAACACTTGTAAGATGTCTTGATTCCTCTTTTCCCCCTTTCACCTCCATCAGAATGTTCTTGGCTCAACATCCCAAATTCATAAGCAATCCAGCTGCAACCCACCACCTCATCTAAGCTGCCACTTCGTGCTTGGATCACCGAAGCCAATCTTTCCTGGTCCTCTTCTCCCTTGCACCACTCCTCACAGCAGCCACAGAAGGGAAGCTTTTAAATGTTTAAGGTAGGGGCCAGTGCTGAAGTATAGCGGGTTGAAGCCCAGCCTGCAGCGCTGGCATCCCATATGGGTCCCGGTTCAAGTCCCGGCTATTCCACATCTGATCCAGCTCCCTGTTAATGCACCTGGGAAAACAGTGTAGGATGGCCCAAGTCCTTGGGCCCCTGTACCCATGTGGGAGACCCAGAAGAAGCTCCTGGCTCTGGCCTGGCCCAGCCTTGGTTGCTGTGGCCAATTAGGGAGTGAACCAGCAGATGGACAAGCTCTCTCTGCCTCTCCTACTCTCTCTGTGTAACTCTGACTTTCAAGTAAATAAATAAATCTTTGAAAAAATGTTTAAGGTATTATTATTCATAAAACTTAAGATTATTAATATTCTTTTAAGAATATTAATTATCTTCTGCTAAAGTAAGCAAATAAACAAAGCAAACTAAAACCTCCAATGGCTTCCCCTACCCCACAAAATCCTAATTCCTCACTTGGCCTTCAAGTCCCTACCCTGTGATTGATTGCTTAACCCTCCTCCATCTGTCCCCACACCAGATGGGGACTTCCTGACCGCCCAACAAAGCTACACTCATCCCCACCTTAGGGATTTAACCCAAGCAGTTCTTAGCCTGGAAGGTTCTTCCCCAAGTACCTTTAAAGGACTCAGCACAAAGTAGGTACCCAAAAGACCTGGAAACAGGAAAGAAATTGGTATGTTCCTGCTGGAGGGGCAGAGAGTAGGCAAGGGTGACTCAAACAGGAGGAGTAAGATACGTCAGTATCTGTTAGGGAGGTGCGAAGCAGGTGGAGGGCGCAGGGGCAC
>NC_091442.1:23626364-23780472 GCF_964237555.1 Oryctolagus cuniculus | reverse complement strand
TGAGGAACAACATAACATTTGTATGCACGTCTGTTCCACTCTCGTCCGTGGGTCACCTTTGTATCCCCAGCGCCCAGTAGGGCCTGGCACAGAGAAGGGCCTGGAAAATGCACACTGACCCTACGGGAAACTGCATGTTAGAACTGAATGACAGAACATTCACGAAAGGAGCTGGCGCCAGACAGAGAAGCGGAAAACAAAACAAGTCTGTGCCCAGTCCAACTCCCAGCACTCAGCAGCGAGGAAAGGGCCCGAAGTGTGTTCCTGCGGCCCCGGCCAGCGAACGGCAGAGAAGGGGCTGACAGCCAGGCTGCTCCAGGGCTCAGACCCTCTCACGACCCTCCCAGACGCGGCCAGGCGGCAGCGGACAGCGGGTTCTGTTTTGTCCTGGGAAGCTCCACCTCCTCTACCAACATCTGTCCCTCCAGCTAAAAATAACTCCTGCAATACCCGCGTGGCAGCTGTGCGACCAGAGTCTGCCGAGGGACCCTCAGGACGGGCTGGCACTTCAAGCCCTGGGGCTCTTGGTGCCCAGGGGAAAAGGACTTTGAGAAGTCATAGGTACACCTGTCCAGGACAAGCCAACAGGAACCCCAAGGCTCTCTCTGTACTGCAGTTTCTTCATCTGTACAGTGAGGGCATCAGGGCAAAGCTTGCTTTGTGCTCTGAGATTAAAGATGCCACCACGGCCGGCGCCGCGGCTCACTAGGCTAATCCTCCACTTAGCGGCACCGGCACACTGGGTTCTAGTCCCAGTCGGGGCGCCGGATTCTGTCCCGGTTGCCCCTCTTCCAGGCCAGCTCTCTGCTGTGGCCAGGGAGTGCAGTGGAGGATGGCCCAAGTGCTTGGGCCCTGCACCCGCGTGGGAGAGACCAGGAGGAAGCACCTGGCTCCTGGCTTCAGATCAGCACAGCGCGCTGGCCATAGCAGCCATTTGGGGGGTGAACCAACGGAAGGAAGACCTTTCTCTCTGTCTCTCTCCCTCACTGTCTAACTCTGCCTGTCAAAAAAAAAAAAAAAAAAAAAAGATGCCACCACAAGACGGGGTCTGGCACATGGCAAGCCCTCCTCCACCCAAAGGCGTCCTTCCTCTGTCCCTACTCAGCCAAGCTCTCTCGCCTCACCTCCAGCCACACTCCACTGCCCGCACCCTTACCCACCCATCTCTCTCCACACGAAGACAAGTCCCCCTTCCAGTTCTGTCACTAATGTGACCTTGACTTGACCTCTCTGGGTTCAGTTCCATCCCCCACACTGGGTGAACAGCATTTTAACAGAACCTTTCCAAGTTACTTCCGTTCAGGGCGTTTCTTCCTTTGCATCACAGGCGCCTGTCCGCCTCTATAAGGATCATTCTTCAGGCCCGCTGCACGTGCTCCATAAATATCTCACGCCTTTGGCCGGGCAGCCGCTAGCTAGCCGAACAGGATTTTGCTGAGAGCTCAGTAGGGCTGTTCCCGGGTGTATACTCCTATAAGGAGACTTCAAAAAGTCCTTGGAAAACTGAATGCAAATAAGTTTATTTTGGTGCAAAAACTTCTCAAGTCCGTGCTTAAGGTGAAAAGGGCACACCTAAGAGGTCTGGATGGCTTGGGTTCGAATCCTGCTCCACCACCTCCGGCTTTAACTGTTTGCACTTTACTCCCATGTCCCAGAATCCTCATTGTAAAAGCAGATTAGTCCCCACCCCAGAGAGCTCTGAGAACAAACTGAGTTACTCTAGAATAAGCCTAGAAGGTAGTGCCAGTCCCACAGTTAAACGCTCAGCAAACGTTAACCGTCACTACAATCCAGGAAGGACTTTTCTAACGACTCGAAACTTTCTTTGACTCCCTGCATGCCTGTCCCTGTCGCCTGGGTGGAGGAACGGCACAGACTGAGTAGCCTAAAGTTCCCCGTGTGTGGACCCCTGCCAGGGTCGGCTCGCTGGCCAGGCCTCCCCTCCACACGCACTTCGGAGCTCCAGCGCCCTCGCCTTCCCTGCAGGAGGCCAGGAAACGGGTGGGCTCTTGTCCAGGGACCGGCCAGGTCGAGCAGGCTCGATCCGCGGCACCGGCGCATTCCAGCAGGTGCCCGCAGTCCCAGACCACTGCCAGGTGGTTTTCCCACCCCGCCCCCGCCGCCTCCCGGCGACCATGCCGCCAGTTCGCGGCTCCGCAGCCCGCGCGGAGGTACGGGGCGTCGCGGGGCACGCCGGGACTTGTAGTCCGCGGCCGCCTCAAACGACCAGCTCGCCGCGACGCGATAACTCCAACCCCCAGGCGGCCTCGCGCGGCCAGAAATGCGCCGAGCCTGCGATTCCAAGGGGTCCTGGGCACCTTGGGTCGGCCCTGAGGCCGCCACCCACAACAAACCCCGGGCTGGCCCCGTAGCCGCCGCCCAGGAGAAGTCCCGGCCGGCGCAGGGTAACTGCGGCTGACCACAAATCCAGGAACTCACCGACTTTGTAGGGCAGTTTGTCAGACATTCTGGCGGTGTTGCTGCACGCGGTGATGGACACGGGCGAAAAGGGGATCAGGCCTAGAGCAGAAATCAGGCACTGGGCTGGCGGCGCGGGGCAGGAATCTGCGCGTGGCGCCGGCGCCTTTAAATATCTTCCTCGTTTTGCATATTCATGAGTCCCGCTGAGGCTGAGCCCGAGGGGCGGGGCCCACGCACGGGGGCGTGGCCAGAGTGAACTTCGATCCCTGCTCCGGACTCTGAATTTTGTCCAGTGCTATCGATCGACCTTCGGCTCGGCTTCCCCAAGGGACACCTGGCCATTGTTCCTTTCATTTATTCTGCCTCTGATTCCAGGGCCAAAATCAGGAGGAACTGAACTTCCAGCCAGTTCCCTTTCTCGAGCTTCGATTTCCCCACCTGTAAAATGGGCGGAATGATACCTCCCCCACAGATTTTAGACAGAGCCACAGTATGCCACGGATGTGGCACACCCCAGATCTCCCCTGCCGCACGCAATCACCACCCTGAGAGTAAGTACATGTGCATGCATTTCTTTATACATTAAAACAATTCATAGGCTTATGTGTTTAAAACCTTTATGTGTGGTACCTACCACAGTTAGCTTTGTGCTGCTTGCTTTTCTCTGAGCATTATGTTCCTAAGAGTCATGCATATAATTTGCGCATGTTTGTATTTGCTGCCTACAGTACTTCGGTGTCTCCATACCATGATTTATTTGTTCTATCTGGCTGACGTTCAGGCTGTGTGGTGTGTCGCTCTTGCATAGATGGAGCCATGAACATGCTGCCCTTGTCTTCTCACGCCCGTGAGTGGGTTTCTCCGGGGCCCGAGTGTACCCCGGGGTGGAGTTTCTGGGCCGATGGTGCATCCTTAGCTTTTCCTACATGCTGCTTTCCACGGTGGCTTTGTCACAGGCAGTGCCTGAGAGCGCGGGCTCGGCCACATCTCTGTTACCTCTCATTGTCTGACAAGCTGTTGTCCAACTCGTGGAGTGAAAAGTCTCTCTTGGGTTTTTGTTTTTGTTTTTGTTTTTGATAGGTAGAGTGGACAGTGAGAGAGAGAGAAAGGTTTTCCTTTTCCGTTGGTTCACCCCAAGATGGCTGCTATGGCTGGTGCGCTGCGCTGATCTGAAGGCAGGAGCCAGGTACTTCTCCTGGTCTCCCATGGGGTGCAGGGCCCAAGCACTTGGGCCATCCTCCACTGCACTCCCTGGCCACAGCAGAGAGCTGGCCTGGAAGAGGGGCAACTGGGACAGAATCTGGCGCCCCGACCGGACTAGAACCCAGTGTGCTGGTGCCGCTAGGCGGAGGATTAGCCTAGTGAGCCACAGCGCCAGCCTCTTGGGGGGTTTTAATTGGCCACCTGAAGCCCTTTAATTTCTCTCAGCCCCATGCCCACTCTTCCCACTTTCACCCCCATCTCCTCCCTCTGCTTCTCAAACTTTTGTCCCCACCCTGAGTGTGCACTTTCCCATCTCCAGTTTGGCCCTCAGCTGTGTAGCCTCGGCCCCCAGTCTCCACTGAAACTGCTCCAGCTGAGGTCATCAGGGAACCTGCTGGGAATTTTTGTCGTCAGCACTACTTTTTATTTTATTTTATTTTATTTTATTTTATTTTTATTTTTTGACAGGCAGAGTGGACAGTGAGAGAGAGAGACAGAGAGGAAGGTCTTCCTTTGCCGTTGGTTCACCCTCCAATGGTCACCACGGCTGGCACGCTGCAGCCAACGCATCACGCTGATCCGAAGGCAGGAGCCAGGTGCTTTTCCTGGTCTCCCATGGGGTGCCGGGCCCAAGTACCTGGGCCATCCTCCACTGTACTCCCTGGCCACAGCAGAGAGCTGGCCTGGAAGAGGGGCAACCGGGACAGAATCCGGCGCCCTGACCGGGACTAGAACCCGGTGTGCTGGCGCCACAAGGTGGAGGATTAGCCTAGTGAGCCGCGGCGCCGGCCTATTTTTTATTTTTTTGACAGGCAGAGTGGACAGTGAGAGAGAGAGACAGAGAGAAAGGTCTTCCTTTTGCTGTTGGTTCACCCTCCAATGGCTGCCGCGGCCGACACACTGTGGCCGGCGCAGCACGCTGATCCGATGGCAGGAGCCAGGTGCTTCTCCTGGTCTCCCATGGGGTGCAGGGCCCAAGCACTTGGGCCATCCTCCACTGCACTCCCTGGCCACAGCAGAGAGCTGGCCTGGAAGAGGGGCAACTGGGACAGAATCCGGCGCCCCGACCGGGACTAGAACCCGGTGTGCCAGTGCCGCAGGCAGAGGATTAGCCTATTGAGCTGCGGCACCGGCCACTACTTTTTATTCCTTTATGAATTTACTTCCTCTGTGACTATCCCTAAACAATACAGCTTTCATTTTGACTGTTTTTTGCTTTTGATGAATGAAATTTATACTGTATAAATTCTTTTTTCTTTTAAAGATCTATTGATTTATTTGAAAGAGGTACAGAGAAGGAGAGGCAGAGAGAGAGAGAGAGATCTTCCATCCACTGGTTCACTACCCAAATGGCTTTAACGGTCTAGGCTGGGTCAGGCCAAAGCCAGAGGCCAGGGGCTTCTTCCAGGTCTTCCACGTGGGTGCAGGGGTCTATGCACTTGGACCATCTTCCATTGCTTTCCCAGGCCATCAGCAGGGAGCTGGATCTGAAGAGGAGCAGCCAGGACTAGAACCGGCGCCCATATGGGATGCCGGTGCCACAGGTGGAGGATTAACCAAGTGAGCCACGGCACGGGCCCCAAGACTGATTTTTGAGAGCCGTTTGCGTAGCTGCTGTAGCTGTGGCTCATTTCTTTTCAATTTGGTACAATACTTTGAATGAATGTATTACAGTGCATTTTTCTTTACAATTTACTTATTATTGGTGGACATTGAGTTTTTCCAGTTTCTTGGTACCACAAACAGGAGTCTAGCATCCTCACAACACTCACACAGAGGATCTTCAAAAATTTCGTGGAAATTGTGCGTTATCTTTTGCTTCAAGTTTTCCATGATTTCTTTTTTCTTTTTAATTTGAGAAGCAAAGAAACAGAGTGCACGATACCATGTACTGGTTCACTCTCCAGATGCCTGCAACAGCAAGGCTTGCCCTTGGGGACAGGCCAGGGCCAAAGCAGGGATCTGGGAACACAATCCAGGACTCCCAGGTGGATGACGGGGATCCAGTTTCATATTGCTAAAGTTTTATTTTTTGCCCAACTGTGAATTGGTATCCATTGTGGTATTGATCTGCATTTTTTTTTGACTAATAAAGAGATTGAGAATCAGTTCAGATGTTGCAATCCATCTGGGCGTCTCTGTGCAAAAGTTCCATTCATGTCTTTTCCCAGTTAAAAATGAGGGGGCTGGCACTGTGGTGTAGCGGTGCTGATCTGATTCCTGGCCACTCCACTTCCAATCCAGCTTCCTGCAGATGTCCCTGGGAACGCAGCAGAGGATGGCCCCAGTGCTTGGACTCCTGCACCCACGTGGGAGACCCAGAGGAAGCTCCTGGCTCCTGTCCTTAGACCCGGCCAGCTCTGGCTGTTGCAGCCATTTGGGGAGTGAACCAGTAGATGGAAGATCTCTTTCTCTCTGTAACTTTACCTTTCAAATGAATGAATAAATTTTTAAAAAAATTAAAATCATTATTTTCTTTTTCATTTTCAAATAGGAATTCTTTACATGTTCTACATAGTAGTGTCTTACTAATTATACATCATCTCCAGGTTTGTGGTTTGTCTTTTCACCCTCTCTGTTCTTTTTAAATGAATAGAATTTCTTAATTTTTTTAAAAAAATTTTATTTATTTATAAGTCAAAATTAGAGAAAGGGGGAAATAGAGATCTTCCATCCACTGGTTCACTCCCCAGATGGCTGCAACAGCCAGCGCTGGGCCAGGCTGAAGCCAGGAGCCAGGTCTCCCACATGGGTGCAGGCACCCAAGGACTTGAGCTATCTTCCTCTGCTTTCCCAGGGATATTAGCAGGGACCTGGATCAGAAGTGGAACAGCTGAGACTCGAACCAGTGCCCATATGGGATACTGGCGCCGCAGAGGTTTAACCCACTTTGCCACAGTGTTGGACCCAGAATTTCTTAATTTTAATGTAGTCAAATTTGTCAGTCTTTTCCTTTAGAGATACTGGATTTTTAGTTGTTTTAGAAAGTTTGTATCTAAAGATCATAAAGAACTTCCCTTACAATATTGTCCCAAACTTATATAATTCACATGTGTTTGTGATGTGTTATATCACTTTTTTCCCATGCAGATTAGCAATTGTCCCAACAGTACCTCATGCAGAGTGCGTGACCTGAAGTGCTGTCCTGTCACAGGCTGAGTGGCCCCAAACACTCTGTTTCCGCTCTCTCTAGTATGGTGCTTTAGTCCACGCCAACCCAGCACTGTCGGAATTGTTAGAGCTCTGTGATAAATCTTGGAAACGGACGTCCCCCTCACCTTGCTCTTCTTCAACAGTGTCGGCTGTCTTAGACGTTTACACAGCCAGATAATTTTTAAATCACTTTGTCAAATTCTAGAGGAAGAAAGATTTCAGGGCTTTTTACTGAAATTCTATTAGTCTGCAAGTTAATTTGCAGGAGAATCTCTCTCTTAAGTCACTGAATATTCTTTTTGTTTTGCTTTTTAAAGGTTTATTTATTTGGAAAGTAATAACAAAGAGAAAGAGAGAGATCTTCCATCTGCTGGTTGACTCCCCAAATGGTCGCAACGGCTGGGGTTGGGCCAAACTGAAGCCAAGATCCAGGAACTCCGTCCAGCTCTCCCACACTGGGTGGCAAGGGCTCAAGTACTTGGGCCGTCTTGTGCTGCTTTCCCAAGCACATTATCAGGGAGCTGGATTGGAAATGAAGCAGCTGGGACTCAAACCAGCACTGCAAGGAGAGATGCCAACATCACAGGCCACGGCTTAACCTGCTGCACCCCTGCCGGCCCCGTCACTGAACACTCTAACCCGTTAGCCTGAGTATAGGTGTTTTCTTCTCCACGTATGTGGACCTTCTTTAATATATTTCAATAGCATATATATTTTTCCTCATAAAGAGCCAGGATATATTTTGTTAGATTCGGTTCTAGGTGATTTTGTGCTTTATATTTTATCTTTTTTCTTCTTTATTGTTATTTTCTTTTTAAAATTTTTATTAATATAAAGGTAACATATTTCATGTATTCACAAATACAGTTCTAAAAAGATAACCATACTTACCTCCTTTCCTCCCTCCCTCAAGCCTCTTCCTTCTTTCCTTTCTTTTTTTCCTTTAATTTTTGCAATAACTTTCTTTTATTTCTTTTTCTTTTTCTTTCTTTCTTTTTTTTCTTTTTCTTTTTCTTTTTTTTTTTTTTTTTTTTGGACAGGCAATGTGGACAGTGAGAGAGAGAGAGAGAGAGAGAGACAGAGGAAAAGGTCTTCCTTTACCATTGGTTCACCCTCCAATGGCCGCTGCGGCTGGCACGCTGCGTCCGGCACACCGCGCTGATCCGAAGCCAGAAGCCAGGTGCTTCTGATCTCCCACATGGGTGCAGGCTCCAAGCACTTGGGCCATCCTCCACTGTACTCCCGGGCCACAGCAGAGAGCTGGACTGGAAGAGGGGCAACCAGGACAGAAGCCGGTGCCCCAACCGGGACTAGAACCCGGGGTGCCGGCGCCACAGGCAGAGGATTAGCCTAGTGAGCCGCGGCGCTGGCCAACTCATATATACAGTTTTAAGAGCATCATAATGCTTCCCACCAAATCCTCCCTCACTCCTCCTCCCTTTCTTATTTTCCTTTTAATTTTTATTATGTCATACTTTTTTTTTAAGATTATTTATTTGAAAGTCAGAGTTACACAGAGAGAGGAGAGAGAGAGAGAGAGAGAGAGAGAGAGAGAGAGAGGTCTTCCATCCGCTGGTTCACTCCCCAATCAGCTGCAACGGCCGGAACTGCGCCGTTCTGAAGCCAGGAGCCAGGAACCTCTTCTGGGTCTCCCACGTGGGTGCAGGGGCCCAAGCACTTGAGCCATCTTCTACTGCTTTCCCAGGCCATAGCATAGAACTGGATTGGAAGAGGAACAGCCGGGACTCGAACTGGCACCCATATGGGATGCCGGCGCTTCAGGCCAGGGCGTTAACCCACTGTGCCACAGCACCGGCCCCGGCCCCATGACATACTTTCAATTTCCCTTTTTTTTTTTTTTTTAAGATTTATTTATTTATTTGAAAGACAGAGTTACAGAGAAGCAGAGGCAGAGAGAGAGGTCTTCCATCCACTGGTTCACTCCCCAAATGGCTGCAATGGCCAAAGCTGAGCCAATCTGAAGCCAGGACCCAGGAGCCACGCAGTTGCAGGGGCCCAAGGACTTGGACTATCTTCTACTGCTTTCCCAGGCCATAGCAGAGAGATTGGAAGTGGAGCACCAGGGCTCAAACCCATGCCCATATGGGATTCTGGCACCACAGGCGGTGGTTTTACCCACACCACAGCGCCAGCCCCTCAATTTCCTTTGTAAGCACCAGCTTAAACTGCCACTAAATAAAGAATTCAAGAAGTTGTAAGTTGAAAACCACTGTTCCTCAATAGTATAGACACGGGCTATAAACAGTCGTAAATATCAAGATGTCAATTTCACTCATATACATTACGTTTGTTTGTACTCTATATTATTACCACAAATCAAGGAAAACCTAGGATTTTCTCTTTTTTGGGACTAACGCTTATTTCACTCGGTATAATTGTCTCCCGTTGCATCCATGTTGTTGTGAGGGACAGGACTTCCTTCGTTTTTATGGCTGAGTGGTATCCATCATGTGTGTACCACAGTTTCCTCATCCAGTCGTCAGCTGACGGACATCTGGGTTGATTTCGTATCTTAGCTATTGTGAGTTAAGCTGTTATCAATGTGGGGGTACAATAAATTTATCTTTTTAAATTTTCGTTTTTCTGTGTTGTGGCAGCTATACAGAAATGTATTCTTTGAGTAGATCTATTTGGCAGAGTTCTCTCTGACTTGCCCATAAATCCTTTTGTATAAATGTGTACACAGTCCTCTCATCTGTGCCATCTGCCTTCCAATCTTGACACCTTGGGTTACTCCTGGCTTTACTGCACTGGCTAGACGTCTAGTATGCTGATAGACAGAAGAGACAGCCCCAGACTCCCTTATCTTGTTCCATGGCCTCTGACAACTGGTACCTCCCTCCACTCAGTGCCCTTTTTATCATCAGAAGAGCTCTCAAACCCATCCACCCCTCTCTACCCTAAGGCATCTCCTACATAGATCATGCGTGAGGCTCCTCACTCATCTCCAGGTGTGCATGCTAATGGTGCTCCATCCAATCCCAACCTCATAGCCAGAGCATCTTTTAAAAACACAAATACAGCCGGTGCTGCGGCTCACTAGGCTAATCCTCCGCCTTGCGGAGGTTCTAGTCCCGGTCAGGGCGCCGGATTCTGTCCCGGTTGCCCCTCTTCCAGGCCAGCTCTCTGCTGTGGCCAGGGAAGGCAGTGGAGGATGGCCTAAGTCCTTGGGCCCTGCACCCCATGGGAGACCAGGAGAAGTACCTGGCTCCTGCCATCGGATCAGCACGGCGGCCATTGGAGGGTGAACCAACGGCAAAAGGAAGACTTTTCTCTCTGTCTCTCTCACTGTCCACTCTGCCTGTCAAACACACACACACACAAATACACCCATATTGTCCTCCTGCTTAAAATTATACATTGGCTTCCTATAGCCTAAAGTTGTGGTCTGTAAAGTGAGGCACCCACTTGCTGCATGGTCTCAAGACCATCCCCTGAGATGTAATAGGAAAATATTAGACCTTCTATTTTTGTTTTATTTATTTATTAGAGAGAGAGTGTTTCTCTCGCTGCTGGGCCACTCCCCAGTGCCCACAACAGCTGGGGCTGGGCCAAGACCGAAGCTCGGAGCCAGGAACACAATCCAGGATTCTCACGTGGATGAAGGAGCTCAATGACTTGAGCTATCACCGCTGCTGCCCAGGGTTTGCACTAGCAGGAAGCTGGAGTCACGAGTTGGAATTGGGAATTGAACCCAGAAACTCCAATGCGGGATGCAGGCGTCCCCACAGCGAGCTAAGCGCCTGCTCCTCTACTCGCTTTTTATCCTAACATGGTGATATCTGGCAAGACTGCAGTGTAATATCACAGGATATTGACGGTGATAGAGTCAAGATAGAGAACTTTCCATCGCCACAAGGATCCCCTGTGCCCCCTTTTATAGCCACGCTCACCCCTCTCCTACTCCAAACCCTCCTTAAGCCCTGTAGTTAGCATTCTGTGGGTACATTTCAGGAATGCTATAGAAATGAAATCATACACTCTGTATGCTCTTGGGCTTGGCTGCGAGCCCTCAGCACGCTTCTCTGGAGAGTCGTCCAGGTTGTTGCATTTCCCACGAGTTCATTCCTTTTTATTGTTGAGTAAGACAGTATTTCATGATACAAATGCACCGATTTGTTTAACCACTCACCCATTAAGAGACATCTGGGTTGTTTCTATTTCAGATAAATGTTTGTGAACAGGTTTTTATGTGAACATCAGTTTTCAGGGATAAATGCTCAGTAGTGCAATTGTTGGGCTGTTTGGTGATTGCATATTTAGTTTTATGAGAAGAAGCTACCAAGCTGTGTCCCTAAAGGGCTGTGCTGTTTGCACGCACTCCAGCAATGTCTGCGGCATCCACTTTCTCCACATCTTTGCCAGCATTTGGTCTTGTCATCCTTTTTTTTTTTTTTCTTACAGCCATTCAGATAGGTGAATTGTAATATGACTTTAATTCTCATTTTCCTGATGGGTTTTCATGGTGAACTTTGTTTCATGTGTTTACTTGATATTTGTATCATCTCATGGTCAGATGTCTATTCATCTCTTTTGTCCATTTTCTGATTGGATTGTTTGTTTTTTACTATTGAATTGTGAGTTCTTTATGTATCCTAGGTTACGCATCATATATGTGGCTTGGCAAATATTTTCTCTCCCTCCTATCTTTTTATCCTCTTAACAAGATCTTTCACAGAGCAAGTTTTTAATTTTGGTATACTACTCATTTGTCAATCTTCGCTTTTATAGCTCATGCTTTTGGTGTCAAGTCTAAGAACTCTCTGCCTAGTCCTAGATCTGAAAGAGTCTATCCTATGGTGTTTTCCAGAAGTTTTATAGTTTTATCTTTAAGGCCATGATCCATGTTGAATGAATTTTTGTATAAAGTATACAGTTTAATTTGAAGTTCACTTTTTTGCTGATGAGTGTCCAGCTGTGCCAGCACCATTTGTTGAAAAGGTTATCTTTCTGCCACTGCATTACTTTTGTACTTTGATCAAAAGTCAGTTTAGTACAGGGCAGCGTTGTAGCTTAACAGGTTAAACCATCCTTTATCAGAGCGCCAGTTCAAGTCCTGGCTGCTCCATTTGCAATCCAGCTCCCTGCCAATGCCCCTGGGAAGGTAGTAGAAGATGGGCCAAGTGCTTGTGCCCCTGACACCCATGTGGGGAACCTGATGGACTTCTTGGCTCAAGGCTTTCTGCTTGTCCCAACCCTGGCTGTTGTGGCCGTTTGTGGAATAAACCATGGGTGGAAGATCAATTGATCTCTCTCTCTCCCTGTTTCTGTCACTCTGCCTTTATGAATACATATATATATATATATACACACACACACACACACACACATACATACATTTTTAAAAAATATTTATTTGACAGGCAGAGTTACAGAGAGGCAGAGGCAAAGAGAGAGAAGTTTTCCATCCACCAGTTCACTTCGCAAATGGCTGCAATGGCAGGAGCTGGGCTGATCTGAAGCCAGGAGCCAGAAGCTCCTCCCAGGCGCAGGTGCCCAAGGACTTGGGCCATCTTCTATTGCTTTCCAGGCCACAGCAGAGAGCTGGATCGGAAGTAGAGCAGCTGGGACTTAAACCGGCACCCATATGGGATGCTGGCATCACAGGCTGTGGCATTGTACACTATGTCACAGCGCCAGGTCCCATAACACATGTTCTTGATTGCTGTAACTATATAATGTGTTGACATTTGATAGATTGATTTGACCACTGTATTCTTTTTCAAAAATTTTTGAGCTATTTTAGTTCCTTGTCTTTAATTACACATTTTAGAATTATCTTGTCTATATTTATAAAGACATCCTGTGGGATTTGGGTAGGAATTACATTAAATTGTGTATCAATTCGAGGAGAATTGGTATCTTTACTTTGTTGAGTCTTCCACCTCATAACAGTATATGTGTGTTACTCCATTTATATCTTCTTGGATTGTCATCGTTTCTGTAGTTTTCAGCATACACGTTCTGCACGTGTTTGGTGAGATTTGTTAGTATTGCTTTCTTTTCCCTCTTTCAGAGATTATGGATAATGTTGTGTTTTTTCTTTGGTGTTCATGTGTTCATTGCTAGCACCTAAAATAGAATTAATTTGTGCATGTTTCTCTTGTGCCTTACTGATAGGTTATGCTTCTTGAACTCAGCCATTCTAGAAATTTTGTTTTGATTTTTATATTTATTCTTTGGAATTTTCTATGTAACCGTTATGTCACTTATTAACAGAAGTAGGTCTGTTTTCCTTTTTTTTTTTTTTTAAGATTTATTTATTTATTTATTTGAAAAGCAGAGTGAAAGAAAGAATCTGGAAGTTGTTCCAGGTCTCCCACAGGGGTGACAGGGGCCCAAACACCTGGGCCGTCTGTGTTCCCAGGCTCAGTAGCAGAGAGCTGCATCAGAAGTGGAGGAGCCGGGACTCAATCCCGCACCCGTATGGGAGGCCAGCATCGCAGGTGGTGGCTTTACCCGATCAGCGCTGGTCCAGCAGATGCTTGTTGTTAACTTAAGAACATTCCTCTGTATTTTACTGCATGTTGCTTTTTTTTTTTCTTAATCACCAACAAGTATTGAGTTGTCATATACTTGTTCAAAAGTTTTATTTATTTAAAGCCAGAGAGGGGGACACTGATTTGGGATGATCATCTTAGCTGCTACAGTAAGTACCTGCTCATAACATAACTTTTTATGATCTCAATTGATTTCATGTTGTTGTTCTTCTTTAGACTCATTTTTAAAAAAAAGATTTATTTATTTATTTGAAAGGCAGAATTACAGTCTTCCATTGCTGGTTCACTCCCCAGATGGCCAGAACAGCGGAGCTGGGCTGATCTGAAGCCAGGAACCAGGATTCTGGGTCTCCCAAGTGGGTGCAGAGACCCAAGCAGTTGGGCCATCTTCTGCTGCTTTCCCAGGCGTGTTAGCAAGGAGCTGGATTGGAAGTGGAGCAGCCAGGACTCGAACCAGCACTCATATGGGATGCTGGCATCACAGGCGGCCACTTTACCTGCTACTCCACAACGCCAGCCCCTGGGAGTTTTTAAATTATGAAATAGGGGCCAGCACTGTGGTGTAGTGAGTAAAGTCGCCGCCTGCAGTGCCGGCATCCCATATGGGTGCCAGTTGGAGTCCCGAGTGCTCCACTTTTGATCCAGCTCTCTGCTAATGTGCCTGGGAAAGCAATGGAAGACAGCCCAAGTGCTTGGGCCCCTGCACCCACATGGGAGACCTGAAAGAAGCTCCTGGCTTTGAACCGGCCCAGCTCCGGCCATTGTGGCCATTTGGGGAATGAACCAGCGGATAGAAGACCTTTCTCTCTGCCTCTGCCTCTCTGTGACTCTGCCTTTCAAATAAATTAATTAATTTAAAAAATAAATTACAAAATAAAATTCCTTAATAGTTACAGAACTATTCAAACTTTCTGTCTCATATTGGACGAGTTGTAGATTGTATTTTTCCCAATTTGTCCATTTTGTAGAGGTTGTCGGATTTGTGTGAGTGGAGCTGTCGTGTTTCCTGACTGTTGTCTTGGTGTCTATAGGGACTGCAGGTGATACCCTGTTTAATTTGTATATTGGCAATTTGTGTCTTTTTCTTTCCTCTATCAATTTTCCTATATGTTTTCAAAGAACTGGCGCTTTGAATTTCAGTGAATGTCTCTGTATTTTTCAACTTCTTTGATTTCTGCTCTTGTCTTTAGTGCTTCCTTCCTTCTACTTGCTGTAAGTTTTTTTGTGCTGATTTTCTATGTTCTTGAGATGCAGCTTAGATTGTTGAGACTTCTTTTCCAATATATGCAGTGAGTGCTATACATTTTGCTCTCAGTGGTCTGTTAACACCAATTTTAATTATATTGTATTTGCTTTTTCATTTAGTTCCATAGATTTTTTTTTTTCTCCCTTAAGACTTTCTCTTTCACTGATGGGCTATTTTGAAGTGTGTCAGATTTTCCTGTTACCTTTCGGTTATTGATTTTTAGTTTTATTCCATTGTGAACACGCTGAGAACACGCTGTCCAGCTGGTGGGGGTTTGTCTTGCGACCGGGATGTGGTCTATGTTATGGTCCTTGAGCACGGGGACTCACCTGTACTCTGCTGTGTGGGGAAGGCATCTCTCCTCACAGGGAATCGGTCCAGATCCTGCCTCTACATCGGTGTGGATTTTTCTCCCCGGTTGTTCTGCCGGTCGTTGAGAAGGTCGTGGAAGTTTCTGAGTGAAATTGTGGATTTGTCTACTTTCTAACCTGCAGCTTTTGCTTCGCATAATTCACAATGCTATTGGATCACTGTGTCTTCTTGCTGGATGGAACCTTTTATCATTGTATAACAGAAATGAAGCAATAAGAGAAACACAGAGGGTAAAGGGTGCAGGGTAGGGATGGCAGTTCAGGCTCCCTGTGTGATTTAGGGGAAGGGAAAATTCAGGTTTTCTTTTGAAGTTTATTGTCAGGTGGTTACCAATTTAAAAACACACTCTGCTGGTGAGGCTGGACAGGCCCCTCAAACATTGCTTTGGGGATTGTGCGTCGGTACAACTGGCATAAGCAGTACTGTGGTAATAGCTAACAAGATCACAAACTCACACAGCCTTTGGCCAAGCAGTTCCACTTCCAGGAATTTATCAAAGATGTACGCACGCGTGTGTGCGATGACGTTAAGAGCAGGAGATGGGAAACACTCTAAATGTCCTTCAGTAGGAAACCTGCTAAATAAATACTGCAACGGCCCACACAGTGCAATACGGAGGCAGCCATTTTTAGAAAGGAGATGTGTATTACGCGGAACCATCTTCAAGATATAATGTTAAATGGAGGGGGAAAGTCAGGTGCAGGAACAGTGAATCTAGTATGCTATTATTTGCTTAAAAGAGAAAAAAAGAACACATAGACAGGTATTTGCCTATAACACAAACAAAAATGTCTTAGGCCGGATATAGGAGAAACTTCTAACAATACTTCCTGGGGGTCCTCTCATCCTCTCGCTGAAAACCCAGGGGGCAAATAACCCCTCCAAGTGCAGGCTCTGATGATGCTTCTGGGCAGGCTGCAGGAGACCCCTGAGACCCTAGCCAGAGGTTGTCCGTGTGGACCCTGCTCCTGCCCTTTGCACCTGCCCTTGCCCTGTTTGCTTTAGCTGACACAAGACGCCAGGGCTCCGAGGGGCGGGGTGGGGTGGAGAGAGCAGAAGCCTGCCCATTGGCCACGGGGCTCTCCAGGCTGCCCACACCCGCATCCCCAGTTGCTCCCTTGGAGTAATTGGAAGACTTCATGGCTGGGGAATGGGTCCCCGCGGCTGAGGACGCTTGCTGATGGAGAGGGGCGGGATTCTGCAGCCCTGGGGAGACCCACCTGCCACTCCACCCCATCCAGGTGTCTCTGCCCTCCACCCACCACGTACTGGCCCTCTCACACGTGGCCCTCACGATGTGCCCTGGAGTCTCCCCTGGGAGGTACCTTTTAGAGACCCCAGGCCCGCACTCTTCTGCCTCGCTCAGTCCTTCTCTTCTCCGACTGCTGGGGCCTTGGTGATGGGTAGTGGCAGCAGAGGGGTCCCAGGAGCTGCCGACTTCCACCCCTGCAAGCTTCCGCCTTTGATGGAGCTTTCCAGGCTCAGGATGTATGAGAATATTCTTCACTAGCCACAGGCCCTATCTGAGCCTCAGTCTTTCTACCTGTAGAATGGGTGTATGTAAGTGTGCTGAGGGTGAGGGTCTGCTTATGTGTGTCTTAGGTATAATTTCATGTTCTCGAAGCTGTCTGATTATGTGCCTGTACCACTTCTTCCAAGAGGATCAGGAATGTGGTTTTGTCACCAGCTGTATCCCTACGTCCAGTTCAGTTCCTGGCACACAGAATGTACGTGATGTTTGTGGGATGAGTTAGTATTCCCAGACACCTTCCCTGGGACCCCACTGTGATGGCTGCTGTCTCTTGGCTTCAACCCAGAGTGCTGTCTGTCCCTGGGGCAGGGGGCAGGGGGCAGGGGTTCCCCAGGTCTCTGATGTCCCCTGCTGATGCTGGGACCTGGCTCCATGGAGCTGATAATCTCTGGGGTCACTTCCCACAGTAGTCTTCCCACTTCATTCTCACATTTGCTGGGAGATTGGGCAAGAGACTTTAGGAATCACGGGGTCAGGATGCTGCCACCCCCTTCACTTCCTTGGTGACAATGCCACAGAGCAATGCAAAGTGAACGCCAGGTGCTGTTGGAACTTGCCTGGAGTGGGGACAGCGGCAGCGGGGGGGGGGGGTGCGGTTGCAGACCCAGTGAGGGGTGAGATCTGAGGGTCACTGACAAAGGGAGAAAAGCGGTTTCTACTGGGAGCCGTGAGGGTGCCCACCCACTTCCCCTCTGCCCTTTGCTGAGAACGAGTCCTGATAGGAGTCACTACCCCACTCTGCCAGGAGAGGGCACTCTGCTCCCAGCTTTGGCGTCAGCCTGCCACCCTCCAGCTCCTTGCAGTTACTGCTCCCTCCCTCCCGTTGCAGAATGAAATGAGGCGCAGCGATGCTGGGCAGACCCTGCGAGTGAGTGGGCTTTGACTTGTCTGTGGGCCTCCACCTGGGGAAGCTGCCACTCAGTGCCCACAGTGTCGCTCAGAATAATGCCCCTGACCAGCATTTACTGAACACGGCCTGTGCTCCACCCATATTCTGAGTTCTTTCTAAATTCCCTAGAAGGTAAATTTTGCAGGGATACCCATCTTGCAGATGAAAAAACTGAGGCCTACAGGTTTTTAAAATATTTTATTTACTTTTCTTCCCCCGCACAATACAAATGCTTTAACAATGAGCCGAGTCAACGGGACATCTGGGAACCCGCTGGCGGCATCAGTGCAGCCTGCAAGCCTCCGGCTCTGACTCCAGAGTGTGCACATCGCCCTTCCTCACGAGGCGGCTCATGTCGTCCGTGAGCTCCACACGCACCTGCACGCCCTGTCCCTGAGAGCTGGTCCTGCCCGGCTGCACACTCTACTCGTGTCCTTGTTGGCGGCTTGCAGCGGTCGGGGGGAGAGCTTTCATTTTTTTTTTAGAGATTTATTTTATTTATTTGAAAGACAGAGTTAGAGAGAGAGAGACAGACAGACAGACATAAAGATCTTCCATCTACTGGGTCATTCCCCAAATGGCTGCAACAGTCAGAGCTGGGCCAGGCCAAAGCCAGGAGCCAGGAGCTTCATGGAAGTCTCCTATGTGGGTGACGAGAGTCCAGGGACTTGGGCCATTTTCTACTGCTCTCCCAGGCTCGTTAGCAGGGAGCTGCATGGGAAGCAGAGCAGCCAGGACTCTAACCACTGCCCATACAGGATGCTGGCGCTGCAAGTGGAGGCTTAGCCCCTATGCCACAGTGCCCTCCCCACCACCAGGCCTAGAGGTGTCCATTCACTCACAGTCAGGAAGCACCAATGCTCTCTGACTCCAAAATCGCTGCCGTAACGATTGTGCTCCGCTGCCTCCCATCATACTCCCCGCCCCCACACACCTTGCACACTCATTTGAGAGTGCAAAGACAGAAGAGAAAAGAGATAAGACCTGGGGTTCCATGTGGTGAACACACACAAATACAGATGCTAACCGCCCCCCCACATGCACATTTGTTCACATCCCCCAAATACACAAATACGTATGCTTGCACACCACCAAAAACACCCCCACACATACATGTTCTACTCACGCACCCTGTGCATCCATAGTCACGCACACACATTCACCTTTCCCACTGTGCGTGTTAGCAAGGCCTGGCCTCTAACATGGGCCTGTGCTGTGACTGCCAGCGAGGAGCCTGAGGTTCAGCTAATGAGCTGTGCCGGTTTTTTGTTTGTTTGTTTTTTTAATTAATTAATTTATTTATTGACAGGCAGAGTTAGACAGTGAAAGAGAGAGACAGAGAGAAAGGTCTTCCTTTTTCTGTTGGTTCACCCCCCAAGTGGCCACTACAGTCGGTGCTGTTGCCAGTCCAAAGCCAGGAGCCAGGTGTTTCCTCCTGGTCTCCCATGCGGGTGCAGGGCCCAAGCACTTGGGCCATCCTCCACTGCCCTCCCGGGCCAGAGCAGAGAGCTGGCCTGGAAGAGGAGCAACCGGGACAGAATCCGGCGCCCAACTGGGACTAAAATCCGGGGTGCCGGCGCCACAGGCGGAGGATTAGCCTAGTGAGCCGTGGGGCCGGCCAAGCTGTGCCGTTTTTTGACACCCCCCCCCCCACTTCCCTTCCATTCAGTCTACAAACTTTGCTTCCTGCCAGGGGAGCACATGACTCAGACCTGGCCCTTGCCCTAAAGGAACTTCCTCGCCTGGCAGGGAGAAAGGCCCCCCAGTGACCACACAGCTTGTCAATGCCCAGGCAGGTCTGGGCAGAGCTTCCGTGCAGGGAGGGGCTGACTCACCAGGCCCGGGGGCTCCGGGACCTCCCAGAGGAGGAGGTACCCACCCGGATCTTCAGATGAGCCAGGCAGAGAAGCAGAGCCCACGTCGGCAGAGTCACGACAGATCAAAGAGTGGGGAGAAACAGCGAACGTTGGGCACTTTGGGTGCGGTACTCCATCTAACCCCTCCACAACGCTACGGGGCAGACACAGCGATGAACTGCATCACGTAGGTAGGTAGAACAGGCTCGGACGGCTGAGCTGGTCAGCTGCAGAGGCAGGATCTGAACCCTGGCTCCAGGCTATAGGCTTACAGCCCCAGGGCCCTGTGCTGAGAGTGTGCTCACTTCTGCTCTGCTCCTCACACACTCTCTCCCCCAGCGCTGCAGGGGTGCTGACAGGGGCACCACACAGCATCACTCCCCTTATATCCCGTCCAGGAGCCTGCGTTGGCTCACTGAGTTAAGCCGCTGCCTGCAGTGCTGGCATCCCATAGGAGTGCCTGTTGGAGTCCCAGTTTTTTCTCTTCCAGACCAGCTCCCTGCTAATGCACCTGCAAAAGCAGCAGAAGATGGCCCAAGTGCTTGGTCCCCTGGCACCCATATGGGAGACCTGGAGGAAGCTCCTGGCTCCTGGCTCCTGGCTCCTGGCTCCTGGCTTTGGCCTGGTTCAGCCCCAACCATTGCAACTATTAGGGGAATGAGTCAGTAGATGGGAGGTATTCTCTCTCTCTCCCTTTCAAATAAATAAAATTTTAAAAAACTAATAATATCTAAGTGCCTGGGGCCTCCTTTGTCCAGTGCCACAAAAGAAAGCCATTTTTCCAAGGAACTCCCAGGGAAGCTAGGTTTGCCCTTAGGGCCCGCACAGTTTGTTTTGACTTCGGCAGACAGCTTTGTAGCATGTACTGCACATCCCTCTAAATTCATCTCTGTGGACTGAAAGCTCAGAAGGTTGTTAACTCCTGCAAGGCAGCAAGCAAATCGTGAGCCTCTGTGCATCACAACAGGCGCGCTCAGGCGTGGCCCAGGACAGCTGCCTAGTCAAGGTTCTGCAGGACAGAACGCGCTAGACATTAGATGAGTTCACTTGGAAATCCATATGCCCAGCTTCTTTCAAAAAACATTGTCAGAAGACCCAGCAACTGGGCCTACGTGGTTGGCTGCCCTCTGTAGACGGTGAGTGAGCTCCCCACGCCTACATATGTCCCCAGCCCTAGCCACTTCAGTTGAGCCAACTGACACAGTTTTCTTAATGGCCCAGGTCCAGTCAATAAGCATTGATTGGTGTTCTCATTTGCCCGGCACCCACAGAGGTGCTTGCCCCCCCCCCCCCCAGGCTAGATGTCCCCACATTGCAGGACTTCCTGAATCCCGTGTGGGTTCTGATGGACCTCCCTGCCCCCTTTTCTCAGCCGTCACCTCTTGCTCATGGCTGTCCCTCTGATGGGGTTGAACCTCCCTGGCCAGAGGCAGGGGCTGCTGCGGGACCACGGCCGCTGCTGACGGCCACTCCACTGGGAGTCCGGATGGGACCTTATTTGGAAAAAGGGCCTTTGTGGATACAGTGCACTTGAGGGATTTGAGATGAGACCATCCTGGTGTAGGGTGGGCCCTGAGTCCAGTGTCAGGTGTCCTCAAAAGGGAAGGGGAGAAGACTGGCGCAGAGGAGGCTGCGTAAGGACGGGGACAGACGGGAGCTGCACTGCAAGGCTCGCCGAGGACTTCTGGCGGTCACCAGGAGCCAGGAGAGAAGTGGGCACAGATCCTCCCTCCATGAGGAGCCAGCCCTTCCTGATGCCTTGACCTTGGGCTTCTGGCCTCCAGCCTGCGGACAGGATACATTTCTGTTGTCTGAAGTTCAGTAGCCCTAGGAATCTAATGTCCCTGGGAGACGATGGAGGAGGCAAGCGGGGTGGACGCCTGATCCTGGTGACTCTAGTGCCTCAGTTTCCCTCGTCCTCCCTCCGAGAAGTGCAGGGACAGCAACGAGACTTGTCCGGGCGGTCATTCCCCACCCCCACCCCAAGGCCTCCAAAGCCTCCCAGGGAATGAATCCTCCTGGCAAGCTGTGGTTTAATGTGCAACGCGTTTCCTTTTAAGCATGCATGAGGAAATGACCTAAGGACGCCCTCTTGGGTGTGCGGGTGGGTCTCTAGGGAGGCGAATCAGCTCTCCTGGCGTCCTAAGCATCAGGAATACATAGTTGGTTCTCAGGCCGAAAGAGACAGGGAACCGGACGAACGGAAAGAAAGAGGGCAGGCGTGGGGACCGGCCTCTGGCTCGGGGGTTAAGGTGTGGCTTGAGACACCCACATCCCACATCACAGGGCCTGGGTTCAAGTCCTGTCTCCACATCCAATCCAGCTTTCCGTCAGTGCACATCCTGGGAGGCAGCTGCGTGGGTCCCTGTCACCCACATGGGAGACACGGAGTAGCTGCTAGACTACTGCCTTTTAGGGAGCGAACCAGAGGACACAAGGTCTCTGTCTGTCTCCTCACTGCCTTTCAAATAAAATGAACATAGCTGGCGCCGCGGCTCACTAGGCTAATCCTCCGCCTTGCAGCACCGGCACACCAGGTTCTAGTCCCGGTCGGGGTGCCGGATTCTGTCCCGGTTGCCCCTCTTTCAGGCCAGCTCTCTGCTATGGCCAGGGAGTGCAGTGGAGGATGGCCCAGGTGCTTGGGCCCTGCACCCCATGGGAGACCAGGAGAAGCACCTGGCTCCTGGCTCCTGCCATCGGATCAGCGCGGTGCGCCGGCCGCAGCGCGCCAGCCGCGGCGGCCATTGAAGGGTGAACCAACGGCAAAGGAAGACCTTTCTCTCTGTCTCTCTCTCTCTCACTGTCCACTCTGCCTGTCAAAAAATAAAAAAAAATTAAAAATAATTAAAAAATAAATAAAATGAACATAGATAATTTATTTTTCAAAAAATGAAGAGGGGGGCTAGTGTTGTGGTACAGAGGATTAAGCTGCCACCTGTGATGGCGGCATCCCCAGAGAGCACCAATTTGGGTTCTGGCTGCTCTGTTTCCAATACGGCTCCCTGCTAATGCACCTGGGAAGGCAGCTGAGGATGACCCAAGTCCTTGGGTCCTTGCCACCAATGTGGGACATCCAGATGGAGTTCAGTCTGAGGCATGGCCACTATGGCTGTTTGGAAAGTGAACCAAGAGATGGAGGCTCTCTTTCTCTCTCTGTCTCTCCATCTCTCCCTCTCTCCCTCTCTCTCCCTCTGTAACTCTGCCTTTCAAATAAGTAAGTAAGTAAGTAAAAACAGGAAGAGGGCATGGGTGCAGTTTCTCAGACAGAAGTAGTGAGAGAAGCCTGGATCGTGTCCAGCTCTGCCTGGTTTCCTTTTCTCACTTCTCCCCTCTCTCGTATTCCAGGTACTTGGTGGGTGCCGGGACTGCACCTGCAGTACCACAGCTTCCCCTTCTGTCATAGAGAAAGCTGCACACCGTGATCCTCAGAGGCCTTGTGGGGACGTTGTGGGTTGCCTGTTGCCCAGCTGGATCCTGAACTACAAGCTCTGACAGTAGCCCCTTAACCTCGGGCATCCAGGACGGGTCCTCACAGCCACGCTGGGACTGGTCAGGGCCGGGATCACCACGCGTTTTACAGAAGAGGAGGGATGAGCACTTGCCTAAGAGAGCGGTCAGAGGTAGCTGAGCGTCGGGGGCTCGCCAAGCTCAGCCCGTGTAGGGAAGCTGCTGCACTGACGGCCGTTTGTGGGAAGGAGCGAGTGATGGGGCTGTGTTCTGCGATCCTGGCCTTTGGGGGTGGAGGCGTAGGGCCCCGGAGGACAGAGCTTGGTGTCACCTCCTTGTGGTGGTCTGAGGCTGACTCTGGGTAACTGTCTCCCCTGGCATTAGTTATCCATTGCTGCCTAACAAACTAAGCCATAGTGTGGTGTGAAACAATAGCAATCACTTATTATTATTATTATTATCTTTTGGGTTTGGGGGTTGGTTGGACTCAGCTCAGCAGTTCTCACTCTGGGTCTGGTGTCGCTACAGTCAGATGGTGGCTGGGCTGGGGCCATCTGGAAGGTTCCCTCACTCGCCTGTCTGCCAGTGGGTGCCATCAGCTGGGATCGGGGTTGGGGCTGTCAGTGGGAGATGACATCTGGCTTCTCTGTGCGGCCTGGTAGCAGGGTCCAAGGGTGAGTGCCCTAAGACGCCGGTACAAGTTCTGTCACCTTTCGTGGTCTAGTGTTGGAGGTTGTATGGCACCACTGCCACCATAGACCACCTCTTGCTGAGGGGCTGACAAGATTCCAGGAGAGCACGAGGGAGGGGAGAGTTGTGACCATGTTTGAAACGTACGCTGTGCCACATCAGGGCAGGGGTGAGCTCTGGAGTCAGATTCCTGGGTTCAGATCCGAGAACTGCCACTGCATGTCCGAGTCTCAGCTTCCTCTTCTGTAAATGGAGCTGATGGTAACAGCTGCTTCATGGGATGGCTGTAAGGCTCAGACAACACAAAGGCCCAAAGTGCAGGGCACCTGACACATGCCCAAGGCTCAGGGGGTGTCACTGGGGTTGAGACAGGTCATCATACTAAGCTCTGGCCAGTGTGGCTCATTACCCCTGGCTATTGCCAGTTTGTAGGAATGTGATGAAGACTGGGGGAGTTTTCGGAGATGTGTGTGCAGGCGGGTCCATGCGCACCTGCCACAGGAGCCGAGCTGAGGCAGTGAGTGAGTGGATGCTGTCAGTGTGGGTGGAATGGAACTGGCAAGAGTCTGCACGCGTGAGACACAGGCAGGGCTGTGGGTGTGTGCGTGTGGGAACATGGGGAGTGAGATGTCCGAGGCTTCAAGTGTGCACAGTTAGGACCGGGTGTGAGCAGACAGAGCAACGGGGACATAAAGGCTGTGGGTATGGCCAAGCACATCGGTTAGAGTCCATGTGCAGGTACTCCTGAGGGTTTGTATTTTCCCAGAGGTCTTTGTTTATGCCTGGTGCTCTCAACAAATGAGGAAATGGAGGAGCAAGTTAACACTTTCAGAGCATTCCAGGGATGTTCCGATCAACTGACCCCTGGACATGATGACTGTCTGGAAAGATAAGGCAAGCCCAGGCCAGGGGCATCAAAACAGACTTTCGCTGAAGTTCATGACCGCACTTGGCCTGGGAACCAGGAACCCCGTTAGGGCTGACTGCTTCCCACACACAGTTGCCCCTTCAGTTTGGATGGCAGTTCCACACTTGGCCTTCCTCCACACCCCCTTGCTGTTAGCAGCCAGTCTGTTTTTCCACTCAACAGACGTCTGTTGAGTAGCCACTAGGAGAGAGGCACCGTGCCGAAGCCGGGGACTTCGAGCAGAGCCTCCTGTCCTGGAGGAGCTGCGTGCTGTGAAGGGAGCCTTACCTGCCGGGAGGGACAATGACCAGTGACCATGGCGGTGAGTGAAGAAAAACAAAGGGAGGGGGAGTGACTTGGGAAGTGGGAGACGCTGTAGAGGAGGCCAGGGAGGCAGAGCACAGAGCGCGCATGGGTGTCTGTGGGAGACGTTAGGCAGAGAGAACCACAGGGACCAAGATCCAGGGTGGGAATATGCCTGGTTCATTGCAGGAGACAAGGAGGCTGGTGAAGGGGCAGTGCCATGAGCTGAGGCAGAGGGGAGGAAGTTAGGTCATGGATCTGCCAGGAGCCGTGACCCGGAGCTCTTGCGGGGGAGGGCGACCCTCCTACCTTTCCTGCTCCTTCTCTGCTTCCCTCCCGTGCTCCTAGGGCCTCGAGAAACCACCCTGGTCATTACTGATAGCTCAAAACAACAGAAATTCATTTTCTCACATCCTGGAGGTCAGACGTCCAAGACCAAGATGTTGGCAGGGCTATTCCCCTCTGAAGGATCTGAAGAAGAATTTTTATTTTCTCTGCCAGCTTCTGGTGGTTCCAGGAGGCCCTTGGCCTGTGGCTGCATAACTCCAATCTCTTCCTTAATTTTCTTTATTTATTTGAGAGACAGACAGAGTGCTTCAATCCACTGGTTCATTCCCCAAATACCTGGAACAACCAGGGCCAGGCCAGACTGGAGCTGGGAGCTAGGAATTCAATACAGGTTAATTACTTGGGCCATCACTGTAAGGTCATCACAAAACAGACCAAACACCAAAGTGAGGGAAAGAGTTTATTGGGGGAAACCCGACAGACCAGAGGGAAGGGGCGAAGAAGGAAAAGAGAGAGAAGAGAAGAGGAATGTAAGAGAGAGAGAGACGAGATAAGATAAAGATCAAGAGAGAGAGAGAGAGAGATCAGGAGACCAGAGAAAGAGAGTCACGTATTCAGGAACAGGTCCTTCTAAAACTTTGGCCGGGGTCAGGATGAGGGGCAGGCAGGGAAGTAGAAGCAGCAAATCCCATTAGGATGGGGGTGGAGCTGACACTGGTGGTTGGGCCATGTGGCCACCTGGCTTCCAGCAATGGCAGCAGGGGCTAGAGCCTAGGATGGTGTCAGGGTGTAGATCACGCCCTCGGTAAGACTGCGCCATTTTACTAACAATCATCGCTGTCTCCCAGGATTTGCATTAGCAGAGAGTAGAATCAGGAGGCAGAGCTGAGAGCTGGAGCCAGGAATCACAACCAGGTACTTCAGTGTGGCACATGGGCATCTTAACCGCTAGACCAAACACTCACTGCTTCTGCCTTCCTTTTCCCATGGCTTTCTCCCTGTGTCTCTCTTCTGTGCATCTCTGATAAAGACACCTGTTATCAGATTAGATAATCCAGAATGATCTCATCCTGAGATCCTTGTGTTAATCATAGCTGCAAGGACCCTTTTTCCATGTGAAATCACAGTCCAGGTTCCAGGGGTCAGCACATGTGCTCTGTAGCTTCCAAATGTTTGTGAACACTCACGTGGTTTGCTACTTGATGTTCTTGTTTGGGAGTCAGTTCCCCCCTCCCTTCCTGAGTGTGACATGCATCTTATCACACCCCATATGTGAGAACTGGGAGCAACTCTCCATCTGCCCTTGGCAGTGTTGCACAAAACCTTATCAGACCCCTGCACTTCCAAACACATACAAAGTCAAGTATTGGATCCACACTTTGAGAGCTTAAATTGTGGCAGGCTGTGGGGAATCCCACAGGAGTCCCAGAAGAGTTACAGAGCACCACTAACCCAAAAAGAAAGAGAAAAGGCAAAACCAAAATGGAGTTACTTAAGCTAAGGCCACTAAGCACCAGGAACTGCCCAGACCATCTGTCAGAACACACAGGTGGTGAGGCCTGATGTGGACTGGGGGACATTACATCATAAGAAGAAGCCAACCAGCTGGCTACTGCATTACTTCACCCACACTACTGCACCACAATTGGCCACACCCAGAAGACCCCCAGCACATCATTGGTTACACCCAAACACCAACATGTGGTTGGTGACACCCAAACAAGGATGAGCCTGTGATTGGTGGCACCCTAGAGCACACCCACCGCCTACCTACCCCAGAAGGGGATAACCAGGCAAACCTCACCACTGCTCTGCATCCCCTCGGGGACCATGGCTCAGTGTGAGTGATGACCAAGTGGGTCCACTGCATCTTGCTGAAACTGCAGGACTCTTCACTGGCCAAAACTCCGCTCACTACCCCGCTGGATCCGACCTCACCTGGAAGTCCCAGCTGTTGCTGGAGCTGACATCGATCCCCCGGGTGACAGCATCGGTGACTTCTCCAACTCTTCACCATCGCTGTCCATCTTAGAACTCCGAGTCTACTGCCCAGGGTGCTGAGCATTCACTGCCCGTAAGTGACTGTCCCAGGTCTGTCTCTCTGAGTGGTAACGGAGACCTTGGACTCTGGACTTTGACGTTTGTGACCATGATACGAACCTTGAGACCGCAGCATTCATATTATGCCCTTAGCCATGAGTGTTTAGATTGATTATGCTTCTTATGCTTTATACTTACTACTATTGCTGGATATTTTTTAGAGATCGTCTTACTCCTAGATGTGTGTTATGACCTGTGGACTAATGATATATTGAGTGGTATTGACCTTTAGATGTGTGCCCTGAATATATATATATATATATAGAGAGAGAGAGAGAGAGAGAGAGAGAGAGAGGTATTGAACAATAAATTATATTGAAAAGGCTATCACGGTTCTGTGATTCTTCCCCATGCTCCAACATGTCGCATTAACCATGTCAAACTGTGTGACAAGTGGCGCTAGCGACACGGGACTGCCCTCTGTTGGCTGCCTCTGAAGACTGGAGCGAACTGCCACCAGCTGCACTCTCAGCCGCTTCTCCCGGTGCTGAGACACCATGTTTACCCTGGAACTGGTTGCCGTGCCTCACCTGCCAGCACTGGCACCGCCCTCCAGCACAAGGGCCCTGTGTCTCCTCGCAGCTCCCTGCCGGGGTGGAGAAGCCAGCATCTCCTGGGAGCCATCAGATAAAGGGACAGGTCCCGCTTTAATCAGATTTTACTTTCTTGCTTCCATCCCAGTTGAACGATGGACTTTAACATTTTGGAACTCACTGTGTGATTAAGATTCCTCGGCTATCAAGCGTACTTCTTGTGGCGTTTGTTCACGTTATTCTCCCCCTTGGAGCATTGTGAACCTAAGCAAACTGTTCTCTTTCCTTAGCAATAAACCTTGTGATTCGCAGAGTCACACCTTGGTCATCTCTGTTTCTACCATATGCAACAAATGAGATGTCACTTTTCAGGAGCCACCATTCAATTCACTGCACATCGTTTGGCTTACCAGAGTCAAGGCAGGGCCCGAGGGGCTCCCTGGGGTTCAGTTTCTGTCTTTGTAAAAAGGGACCACAGTTAGCTGGCACTGTGACTCAGTGAGTTAAACTGGAGCGCCAGCATCCCACATGGGCGCTGCTGTTCAAGTACCAGCTTCTTCACTTCCTATTCAGCTCCTAGCTAATGGCCTAGGAAAGCAGCAGAAGATGCCCCAAGTGCTTGGACCCCTGCCATCCACACGGGAGACCCAGATGAAGATCCTGGCTCCTGGCTTCAGTCTAGCCTAGCCTTGGCTGTTGTGGCCATTTGGGGAGTGAACCAGTGGATGGTTCTCTCAGTCTCTCTCTTTCTCTCTTTCTCTCTCTCTCTCTAACTCTGGCTTTCAAGTAAATAAATAAATCTTAAAGGAAAAAAAAAAAAGAGACCATAGCACAGAAGCCTAGAGTTGCTAAAAAGCAGAGATATAGTTATAAGTGTTGACTCCTTCTATAGTGTTCCATGCATCCTGGGTGTGCCATTTTGAGTTATTATTTGGGGGAGTGTCTGTAAGGCTGCCACAAAACACACCAAACACCAGAGTAAGGGAAATGTTTTATTGAGGAAAACCCAACAGACCAGAGAGAAGGGGCGAAGAAGGAGAAAGAGAGAAGGAGAGCATAAGAGAGAGACAGAGACAGAGGTCAGGAAGATGGAGAGGAAGAGAGAGAGAAAGCCACCTGTGGTCCTTTTAAAACTTTGCCAGAGGGTGGGCAGGGAAGTAGGAGCAGCGAATCCCATCAGGATGGAGTTTGGGCTGACATTGGTGATTGGGCCATGTGGCCACCTGGCTTCCAGCAAGGCGGGGGGGGGGGGGGGGGGAGGTAGAACCCAAGATGATGTCAGGGTGTAGATCACACCATAGATAAGACTGTGCGATTTTACTAACAGTTTCCCATGAAGTTATGGGAAAATGGTGGCAGAGAAATTATTATTACCTCGGTTCTTTGTCTCACATGGAAGAAGAATTTCCAAGCGGACAAGCAGAGAGATTTAAAAGATTTATTAGAGTCAAAGACCTCCAGCCAGAGTGGCATTGAGGGGGTTTCCAAGAGAGGAAGAAAAAAAAAAACAAAAGGCCCTGTAGCATTCAGGTTTTTAAATACAATTTTGAAGGAAAAAAAAAATACAACTTGACAATCAGATTGGCATTCAGTTACCAGGCCAGACAAAAACCATCAAAAGGGGCTGGTGCTGTGGTGTAGTGGGTAAAGCTGCCGCTTACAGTGCCAGCATCCCAAGCGAGTGCTGGTTCAAGTCCCAGCTGCTCCACTTCCAATCTGGCTCTGCTATGGCCTGGGAAAGCAGTAGAAGATGGCCCAAATGCACCCATGTGGGAGACCTGGAGGAAGCTCCTGGCTCCTGGTTTCAGATCGGCCAATTGGGGAGTGAACTAGCAAATGGAAGACTTTTCTCTCTCTGCCTCTCTTTCTCTATGTGTGTAACTCTGACTTTCAAATAAATAAATAATCTTTAAAAAAAAGAAAATCAAAAGACCTGATTTACAATTCTCCACACTGTCTGACCTGCTCTCAATAAAACAAAAGTGAGCGGTGCAAGGTGTCCGGCACGTAACAGATCTTCCCAGGCAGACGAATCAGTTAATTCACAGGCTTTTATTGGGGTTCCGCTCCCGGGCGAGGTTCCCCGGTCCCAACAGAGCAACAGAGTGGGGGGCCGGGGAAGTCTCGAGTCAGAGATTGGGAGAGCTCCTTTTATAGATTCAGGGCATGGGAGTTAAAGAGAGCTCATCCATGCACTGGTTCACTCCCCAAATGCTTGCAACGGCCAGGAGCAGGCTAGGCTGAGCCAGGAGCCTGGAACCTAATCCAAGTCTCCCACATTGGTGGCAGGGACAGCACTTCAGCTATTGATATCGAAAATGACCCCCTGCCGGCGCCGCGGCTCACTAGGTTAATCCTCCGCCTAGCGGCGCCGGCACACCGGGTTCTAGTCCCGGTCGGGGTGCCGGATTCTGTCCCGGTTGCCCCTCTTCCAGGCCAGCTCTCTGCTGTGGCCAGGGAGTGCAGTGGAGGATGGCCCAAGTGCTTGGGCCCAGCACCCCATGGGAGACCAGGAGAAGCACCTGGCTCCTGGCTCCTGGCTCCTGCCATTGGATCAGCGTGGTGCGCCGGCCGCGGTGGCCATTGGAGGGTGAACCAACGGCAAAGGAAGACCTTTCTCTCTCTCTCTCTCTCTCACTGTCCACTCTGCCTGTCAAAAAAAAAAAAAAAAAAAAAAAGAAAATGACCCCCTAAAATATATACGAAAATGTGGCCCCTTAAAGTTCCCCAGAACTCCCATCTAGGTTGCCATATGATATCGGAAATGACTCCCTAAAATACATACGAAAATGTGGCCTCTTTGCGTTCCCCAGAAGGGTCATCTGGGTTGCCACATATGCTACAAGAATTTGGGGTGCCATACGATATAACCATATGCTTATTAATAAATCCCCAATATTAATAAGCGGATCCCAAAGCTACCATCCCGACCTTTTGATGATAGGAAAGGGGGCGACGATGAGTCTCTCTGGCTACTTCCTGCTGACTGGGGACATCGTCTACAGGGGCCCGCTGGGGGTATCTTGATGTTAATAAGCCTGAGAGGGTTCTTGCCTAATATTTAGAGAAGAATTCTAAATACTGGCACAGATAAACAAGGCAGCGTGGTACATTTTAAGCTTTTATTTAGTGCGAAAGATGCATAGGAGAGTGAGAGCTTTATCTAAGACGGCGAGGTAAATCTGGGTTCATACCAAGCACCAGGAACCAGCCATGTGGAGGAGCATCTAGGCCAGGAAGCCTAGGGCGGGTGGCCCGAAGGCCATACTACAGCAAGAGGCCAGGGCAAAGAAGAGAGAAGGAACGTACCATGTCCCAGGCTTTTAACCCACTTCCAAAGGGGAGTGGTTAATTAACCTGATTGGCCGGTGGGCACCCAGGTGTGGCCAGGAAGGGGCATGAAGTCACACAGGGGCGAGGCAAGGCGAAGGTATCAGGTAGGGCGCGAGGTCACACAGGGGCATGGTGAAGGTGTGGTCTTCCAGCTCACAAACATAATCAATTTTAACCTGTGGGCCTGCCTACTTCATTATCACCTGCTGCCTGCCTGAATGCACATCAGCAGGACACTGGAACAAGAAGCAGAGGAGCCAGACTTGAACCAGGCACTCTAACAGGGGAGGCAGGCATCCCAAGCAGCAACTTGTCCACCTTGGAAAATGCTCGCCCCGTTTTTCACTTTTAAATGAATAGTTGTCGGGGCTGGCGCTGTGGCATCTGTAGGCTAAGCCTCCACCTGAGGCACAGCATCCCATATGGGCGCCAGTTCATGTCCCAGCTGCTCCTCTTCTAATCCAGCTCTCTGCTCATGGCCTGGGAAAGCAGTGGAGGATGGCCCAAGTGATTGGGCCCCTACACCCATGTGGGAAACCTGGAGGAAGCTCCTGTGTCCGGGCTCCAGGTGAGGCCCAGCTCTGGCAGTTGTGGCCGTTTGGGGAGTGAACCAGTTGTTGAAGACCTTTCTGTCTGTCCCTTTCTCTCTGTGTCTGTGACTCTGCCTCTCAAATAAATAAATAAATAAATACAATCTTTAAAAAATAAGTGAATACTTGTTCATTTTTTTTTTTTACTGTATGAGTGTAAAACTATTTTCCACCATGGTTTCCATTTTACTTTCCCTGTTATGGGTGAGGGAGGCAAATGCCCTTTGCCAGCCAGAGCAGCCTCAGAAGGGGAATCCAAACCTGGGCCTTTCCCTTCCTTTCTCTCTTGCTCAATGCCTTGCGGGAGACTCTGGACTCAACAAGAACTCAAAAACCTTGACAGTGAGTGAGGCTGTGAGGAGTCAGATGGGTTAATAGGTAGGTTAATAGTCAGGGTGGTCCCAATGGAATTTGGGATGTAAAATATTTGCTTCCTTCCCCCCCCAAAAAAAGTTATCTGTAACAAGAACAAAGAGGCCACCCTCCTTCTCTCTGGAATCTCCAAATTTACCATGAGAATAGCAAGGGAGCTCTTCCTGAGCTCACAGCTTATTATGAAAACAAGGTGCCTATCCCACCCCTCTGGATGGTCTTTTGTTTTATTTATTTATTTGACTGGCAGAGTGGACAGTGAGAGAGAGAGACAGAGAGAAAGGTCTTCCTTTGCCATTGGTTCACCCCCAAATGGCCGCCACGCTGATCTGAAGCCAGGAGCCAGGCGCCTTCTCCTGGTCTCCCATGGGGTGCAGGGCCCAAGGACTTGGGCCATCCTCCACTGCACTCCCTGGCCACAGCAGAGAGCTGGACTGGAAGAGGGGCAACCGGGACAGAATCTGGCGCCCCGACCAGGACTAGAACCCAGTGTGCCGGCGCTGCAGGTGGAGGATTAGCCTAGTGAGCCGCAGGGCCGGTGTCTCCCCCAGAAAGGAAAGAGTTGTCCAAAATCATGTTGCAAAGGCAGGAATCAAATCCAAACCTATTCCCAATCCTGTGCTTCTTAGGGAGATCCTAGGACCTCCAATCGCTTAGGTGTATGAATTACAAAGGCCTTTATAGAGAGAAATTTTTTAAAGATTTGTTTATTGAGGTCAGCGCTGTGGCATAGAAGGTTAAGCCTCCACCTGCACTTCCAGCATCTCTTATGGATGCTGGCTCAATACCGGCTGCTCCACTTCTGATCTAGCTCCCTGCTAATGCACCTGGGAAAGCAACGAAAGATGACTCAAATCCATGGGCCCCTGCACCCATGTGGGAGAGCTGGAAGAAGCTCCTGGCTCCTGGCTTCAGCCTGACCCAACCCCAGCCATCGCAGCCATTTGGGGAGTAAAATAATGAATGGAAATGCTCTCTCTTGCTCTCTCTCCCCCCCACCGCCTTTCAAATAAATAAATATTTATTTTATTATCTTTATTCAAAAGTCAGAGCAACAGAGAAAGAGATTTTTTTTTTGAGAAATGAAGGTGTTTTTTTTTTTTAAATATATAAAAGATTTACTTGAAAGGCAGAGAGACAGAGATCTTCCTTCTATTGAGATGCCAATGCTACAAGCGATTGCTTAACCCACTGTGCTACAACACCAGCCCCAGAGAGAGAGAGGTCTTCCATCTGCTGGTTCACTCTCCAAATGGCCTCAACAGCCCAGGCTTAGCCAGGCTGAAGCGAAGAGCCAGTAACTCCAGCTGCACCCCACATGGGTGCAGGGGCCCAGCACTTGGGCCATCTTCTGATGCTTTCCCAGGCAAAATAGGAGGAAGTTGGATCAGAAGTGGAACAGCTGGGATCCCAGCTGGCACTCTGATATAGGATGCCAGTGTTGCAAGCAACGGCTTAACCCACTGTGCCACGGTACCGGCCCCTGGAGAGTTTTGCAGTATCTCTAAAAAGAAATTTAACTGGAGCAGGCATTTGGCATAGCAGTTAAGACTGCCTGGGATGCCTGCATCCCTACCAGAGTGCTGAGGTCTGAGTCCTGGCTTCGCTTCCAATTCTAACTCCCTGCTACTGTGTACCCTAGGGGGCAGCAGGTGACGACTCAAGTTCGAGAGTCCCTGTCACGCATGTAGGAGACTTGGATTGAGCTCCAGATTCCTGGCTGCAGCCTGGCTCAGCTCTAGTTGTTGTGAGCATTTGAGGAGGAAGTCAACAGATGGAAAATCTCTCTGTTTGTCTCTCTGCCTTTCAAATAAAATGCGAGTAGATTTTTAAAAATGTTTTAAAAAATTGAAAGTTGGAAGGATACTATTGGAGACACAGGGTTAAGGCAATGATTCCAGGGTAAGAAAGGGTGTGTGTGTGCGTGTGTGTGTGTGTGTGTGTGGGTGTGTGGGTGTTCCAGTAGGCCTAGGCTCCAAGAACAGGGCCTAATTACCATATTTCATCAAATATAAGACCCGTCATTGTAATGTGCACCATTATTTTATGTAATATTAAGTAATTTAAAAAATATTACAATTACATTATGACTTGTCATTAAGTGCTACATGCATCCTAATTTCAAAGATATTTTAAATGTGCATTATAGAATCATTAAAATATGGGTCCCTAAACACTGAAATCACAAACAATGTCATCGCCTCCATTTTTTAAAAATGCACTGAACTGTAAAATAAGTATAAGAGGATTTTCTCCATGGTTATTTTGAAGATTTATGGGGGGAATAGTAAATGTCAAATTCTTTCCCTAAACCATATGTCATCTCCTTTGTTTCCCTGCCTGGGCTGAGTCAGACTGTGGGTGACCCTGGCCTGCCCTGGGGGAGGGGAGGAGGCCACACAACTGGGTCCTTTGAGCCTCCCCCTGCCCCGCGGGCAGCAGCAGCTGGAAAGGGGCCCAGCTTTGTGGGGGAACAATGGTGCCAGCCAGCTACGGGTGAGGCAGGGCTGGGTCTGGCTGGGCCCAGAAGGGTACACCTTGCACGTGAGGGATCCACTCCACTTCAGAGTCTGAGAGCCAGGGAAAGTGGAGAGGGGACCCCTCAGCTACTTGGCCCACAGAGGACCCTGGGGTCCTTGGAACTCAACCACCCCATTGATAGATGGGAAAACAAAGGTCCCTGCAGGCACTTTAATACACTCACAAGGCCCCGCAGTCTGTGGCAAAGCTGGAGCCGGCATCCAGGGTGGCTTCGCGCCCACCATCTAGTGATGACTCACGCAGTCTTTGGTAAACACGCCCAGATGACAATGACAAGAATTTCTGTCTGACACATCAGATAGCATCTGGCACACCTGATCACTGGAATGAGAAGCACAGGATTCCTGGTACGGAGACCTCTGTCTGGGCCAGGGAAGACCTGCGGGCACTTGGCTGCCTCCATTCCTTCAAGCCAGTACTTACGGCGACAAAACTCACCTCTAACACTTCCCAGCCTGTGTGACCTTGGGTAATTAGTTTTGTCACCTTAGCAGTGACCTCCAAGGCAGCCCACAGTGCTTCTCATCTCCTGGTAGCCATACCCTTGTGTGCAGTCAGTACCCTCCCTCCGTGTATAAAGGACACCTTTGCAGCCATCAGGATAGTGCAGGAATCACAGTCTGACTTGAGTGGCGAGGTCAGAAAAGATAAGGCAGGGACGGGAGTTTGACGTAGTGGATAAGACACCTCTTGAAGCAACCACCTCCTGTGGGGAGCAATCCGGACTAGACTAAGTTACTCGAATTAAGACTTATTCTATGCATCTGCTCTCCCACAATATGGCGCTGGGAGAGAAGTAAACAGCTTCCGCACAGCTGCCTCCAGTTCAACTAATAAATTGTAGGACTTGCTCCTGATTGGACAGCAGCGTACTCGGCGTGTGGGCAGCCGAGTTAGGATTGGCGGAGGAGGACTATAAAGGAGGAGAGAGACGGCATGCACCAGGAACATCTATGGGGAACATCTAAGGGAACCCGTGCAGCCCCCGAGAAAGCCGGCCGGCGGTGTGCCGCTCCCCTGCGGAAGTGGGGAATGCGGCCAGGGGGAACTGCCCTTCCACGGAGGTGGAAGGGATAGTAGCCAACCCAGGAAGAACCAGCAGCAAACCCGGGGAGGGCCGAGCAGACGAAAGAACAGCGCAGGGTCCTGTGTTGCTCCTCCACGAAGAGGGGGAGCGACAACCTCCCATCTCAGAGTGCCCAGCTTTGAGTGCTGCCCCCACTCTCCATTCCAGCTTCCTGGTAGTGAGCGCCCTGGGAGGCAGCAGGTGAGCTGGTCTCCTGGCTTCGGCCTGGCCCAGATTTGGTTGTTGCAGGCATTTGGGGAATGAACCAATGAATGGGAGATTTCACTCTTTCTCTCTCTCTCTCTCTCTCTACCTTTCAAATAAATAAAATAAATGACAAAAAAAAAAAAAAAAAAGACAGTTCTCATTTAGGGGCTGGCCTTGTGGCTCAGCAGGCTAAACTGCCACTTGCAGCACTGGCATTGAAGTGTGAGATATGGAGTCTAATTTTTTATTCCAGATCCTCGCCTTCTACTTAGAGAAACATTCTCAGTACAGGTACGTATAGAATGCAGAGAGTAACAAGGTTTATTTAAAAGGTGAGAAAACCAACCCCTGTAGTTGAGGAATGGAGTGGGCCAGAGAAAGGAGTGGGGGAGGGGAAGTAGGTGGCGAGAGAGCAGCCCAGCACCTCCTGGTCTCTGAGGAAAGACCAGCACCTCCTTTTATGAGGCAATGTGGTCACCTGAGAATTTTATGACACCTCCATAAAATTGCACTTAGTGGAATGGAATGATGCTTCATATACATATTTAATTTACAATTACATATTCCCCAGGTCCCAGGTGGAAATAAGTCATGGGGGGAGCGGGAAGGGAGTGTTCTGATAGGCAAGTGGGATAGAATTACATGGGACAGGGCCTGGTGGTTTGTGGCCTCCTGCTTAGCTGGCTGCCTTATCCCGTGTCAGCATCACATATGGGAGGGTCACTTGGAGTCCCAGCTGCTCCGCTTCCTGCTCATGTGCCTGGGAAGGCAGCAAAAGATGACCCAAGTACTTAGGTCTCTGCCGCCCACGAGGGAGATCCGGGATGAGTTCCTGGCCCTTAGCTGCCGTCTGGCCCAGACCTGGCTGCTCTCTTGGATCTCTCACAGCTGCCAGGGTTTGGGGGCACTCAGACAGCCCAGTGGAAAGATCCACATGGCGGTAACTGAGATCCTTGTCAACTGATTTGTTAGCCATGTGCATGGGCCACCTTGGAGTTGGATGCTGGGGCCCCAGTCAAACTGGAAGCTGATTGCCGCCTGGGTGCATCTTGGCTGGACCCTCCTGAGGGGTCTCAGGTGGGAATCACCCAATTAATCTGCTCCTGAATATCTGGCCTGCAGACAATATGTGAGATAACAAATGTTTGTTGTTGTCTTAGCTGTTATGTTTTGGGGTGATTTACTTAAAAATGTAATTGAGGGACATTCTGTGCAGTTGTTAAGATGCCTCTTGGGGGGCCCATGCTGTGGTGCAGTGGGTTAAAGCCCTGGCCTGAAGTGCCGGCATCCGATATGGGTGCCAGTTCGAGTCCCAGCTGCTCCACTTCCGATCCAGCTCTCTGCTGTGGCCTGGGAAAGCAGTGGAAGATGGCCCAAGTGCTTGGGCCCCTGCACCCACGTGGGAGGCCCGGAAGAAGCTCCTGGCTTCGGATCGGTGCAGTTCCGGCCGTTGCGGCCATCTGGGGAGTAAACCAGCAGATGGAGGACCTCTCTCTCTCTGTGTGTCTCTACCTCTCTCTATAATACTGTCTTTCAATAAATAAAATAAATCTTTAAAAAAAAGGGAAAAAAAAAAGATGCCTCTTGGGATGATCTCATCCCATATTGGAGTACCTGGGGTCCAGTCCTGGCTACCCTGCTGCTTCTTGCTGACGAGCACCCTGGGAGGCCGTAGGTGATGGCTCAAGTACTTGGGTTCCTGCCACCCACGTAAAAGACTTAGGTTGTGTTCCTGGCTTCCGGCTTTGACATGTCCCAGCCCCAACTATTGCAAGCATTTGGGGAGCAAACCAATAGATGGATGATTTTCTGCCTTTCAAATAAATTACAAGAAATGAATGATTTTTCAAAAGGATAATGATATTTTCCATGAGTCTTTTGAAGCTTAAATATCAGAGTAATTAGCAGTCAGGGTAATTAGAATCCCATTGCTTCAGATGGTCACCATTTCTTTCTTTTGGGAACATTCAAAATCCTCTCTTCTAGCTCTTTTGAAATATATAAAACCTTATTACCTATAGTCACCCTGTGTACAGTAGAACATTAGAACTTAATCTTTCTACATTTTTTGTTTAAGGTTTATTTTCTATTTATTTGAGAGGCAGAGTTACAGAGAGAGAAAGAGAGAGAGAAAATGTTCCATCTGCTGGTTCACTCCCCAACTGCAATGGCTGGAACTGGGCCGCACCGACACCAGGAGCCCAGAGCTTCATCCAGGTCTCCCAGTGCAACGGGCAGGGTCTCAAGTATTGTGCCGTCCTCCGCTGCTTTCCCAGTCACATTAGCAGGGAGCTGGATCGGGAGGGGAGCAGCTGGGACTTGATGCAAGATGCACCACAGTGTTTGTCCTTACGCGGTTGTGTTTTTGTTTCTCTTTAGGGAACCTTCTCTGTCACCTCTCCCACCTTGGGGTAATTTCCATGGCAGCAGCAGACCACGAATACAGTCACTCTTTGCCTTCCTTTCATGATCTTTAAAATGAGCATGGTGATAGCCACTGCTCCATGGAATCACAGTAAGGATTTGATAAAATGATGCATGCAAAGGGCCCGGCTCACAGCAGACATTCAGGTGACGGAGCCAATCGTGTCCTCCTTTTTTTTTTTTTTTTTTTTTTTTTTTTGATAGGCAAAGTGGATAGTGAGAAAGAGACAGAGAGAAAGGTCTTCCTTTGCCATTGGTTCACCCTCCAATGGCCGCCACAGCTGGCGCACCACGCTGATCTGAAGGCAGGAGCCAGGTGCTTCTCCTGCTCTCCCATGGGGTGCAGGACCCAAGCACTTGGGCCATCCTCCACTGCCTTTCTGGGCCACAGCAGAGAGCTGGCCTGGAAGAGGGGCAACCAGGACAGAATCCAGCGCCCCGACCGGGACTAGAACCTGGTGTGCCGGCGCCGCAAGGCGGAGGATTAGCCTAGTGAGCTGCGGCACCGGCCCGTGTCTCTTTTATACAGGCTTCAGGAACCAAGAGAGGAAGTTGAGCACTGTGTAAGGAAGGGCTAGAGGGCAAGATGAAAAGCAAAACTTAGTCTTAATTTTCCTGGCAATTCTGCTCTGACTCTCCATTTTCATGCCCCCTCCCAAGACAGAGTCCTGTAGGGAGCCTCTGTCCCCTCTCCTTAGAAGGCAGCAAGGAGACCATCTGTCTTCCCTCCAGCACTCCCTTCGTTGTCTGCCAGCCCTAGCCCTGGGCTTAGCAAGCGATTCCTTGCTCTCTGCCAGGAGTCCTGCTCAGCAGAGTTTGCGCCATCTCAGCACTTCCCAGGGGTGTCCCCTGACCCCTGGGAGCTACCAGGGAAGAATTGCTTTGCTCCTTAATCTCTCTCTGAGAACCAGGTTTAAAGTTTAACTCTGCTACCAATTTGCTATTTGTCAAGTCACTCAACTTCTTGAGCTCCATTTCCTCATCTGCCAATTAGAGATGGTAAATTGTGCCTCATGGTCACTGGGAGAAGAGAATGAAGCAAGACAGTGAGTTATGAAAGCTTTGTTGAATGGAAATAATAAACCATAAACGCTCCCAGACTATCAGGTGCGTCCCGGCTCCCTGCCCGGCCCCATCAACTGCTCCCTGCGGCTGGAGCCACTTAATCTCACACACAGGCTCTGCCCTGCTCTAGGCTTGAGACGAACTTTGTTTTCTTTTGTTTTTATAATGTTTTTCTATTAAAAAAGATTTATTTATTTGAAAGAGTTACAGAAAGAGGGAGAGATCTTCATCTGCCTGTTCTTCTCTCTCTCTCTCTCTCTCTTTTTAAGATTTATTTATTTATTTGAAAGGCAGAGACAGAGAGAGAGAGAGAGAGAGAGATGTCTTATATCTGCTGGTTCACTCCCCAAATGGCTGCAATGGCCAGAGCTGCACTGATCCAGAGCCAGGAGCTTCTTTTTTGGTCTCCCACTCAGGTGCAGGGACCCAAGGACTTGGGCCATCTTCTATTGCTTTCCCAGGCCATAGCAGACAGCTGATCAGAAGTGGAGCAGCCAGGACTCAAACTAGCATCCATATGGGATGCCGGTCCTGCAGGTAGCTGTTTTACCGGCTACACCACAGCACTGGCCGCCATCTGCTGGTTTTTTCCCCAAGTGGCTGCAAAGGCCAGGGCTGGGCCAGGCTGAAGCCAGGAGCCAGGAGTTTCATCCAGGTCTCCCACGTGGGTGCAGGGATCCATACTTGGGCCATCTTCTGCTGCTTTCCCCAGGCCATTGCAGGGAGATGGCTCGGAAGTGGAGCGGCTGGAACATGAACTGTTCCATCCATATGGATGTGGCCTCATAGGCAGCGGCTTTACCAGCTATGCCACAGCACTGGCCTTCCCAGCCCCCAATTTTTTTTTTTTTTAATCATGGGACTTTAAAGAGATTTAATCTTTTTTAATCAGGGGCTTAGAAGTAACTTGTAAATGTGCCCCAGTGCCCTCTTCCTATAACCAAACCCAAGTTAAAATAAATTATTTTTAAATCAGCAAAAATAATAAAATCACATTATAGGATACTGATCCTTAAATGTGGATGCACATTTAGAATCAGCTGAGGGGTTAATGTTGATGCCCTATCTCCAAAGATCTGGGTTTAATCATCTAGGATATGGCTTAACCGTTGAGCTTTTTAAAAGCTTCTCGCTTCACCGCTCTGAAGTTAAAGTGACTGAACTTACTGTTCCATCTGAAATAACAAAAACAGAAAACAAGGGGCTGACGTTATGGCTTAGCAGGTTAAGCCTCTGCCTGCGACGGCAGCATCCCATATGGGCACTGGTTCCTGTCCCAGCTGCTCCACTTTCTGATCCAGCTCCCTGCTAATGCACCTGAGATAGCAGCAGAAGCTGGCCCAAGTCCTTGGGCCCTTGCACCCACCTGGGAGACCTGGAAGAAGCTCCTGGCTCCTGGCTTCAGCCTGGCCCAGCCCTGGCTGTTGGGGTCATTTGGGGAATGAACCAGCAGATGAAAGATTCTCTCTCCCCTCTGCCTTTCCTTCTCTATAACTCTGACTTCCAAATAAATAAATACTTTAAAAAAAAAACAAAACACAGAAAACAAAATGAAACAATTGTTTTCAAAGTGGAATATCAGGCAATGAAAGACAGGAATGAAGCCAATGAAATCAGTGAAATGAGACCTGTGATTGCCCCAAACTGCAATATAGAGAGATTTCAGCCCACAATGCTGAGTGCAGAAACCCAGGTGGAGCCCAGAAGAGGCTCTGAGTTGGGGAGAAGGAGCTGACAGTGTGTGGGGGAGAATGAGGAAGCCAGGACAGAGCACTGGAGAGAGGAAAAATGCATGGAACTCTGCACAAGGATGCAGCCTCATCCTCACTGACACAAGCAGGTGAAGCAACAATCCAGAAGATGAGGACAGACGCACCCACGGAGTGAGAGATTAGCAGGGTTCTGCACTTCCATGGGCAGGGGATAGCGCCTTTCCCACCAGGCAGGCGAGTGCACGGCGTTCCAGGCTCACGTGGGCAGGGGATAGAGCCTCATGGTGCACAGGGCACTGGTAGACTGCACCCAAGGACAGTGCTCCAGGATTGGAGAGAAATCAGCTTTCCTAAGTGCTTCTTTGATCCCCTTTAATGTGAAAAGCAAGACCATAGGGTTTTTGTTTTGTTTTGTTTTGACAGGCAGAGTGGACAGTGAGAGAGAGAGAGACAGAGAGAAAGGTCTTCCTTTGCCGTTGGTTCATCCTCCAATGGCCACCATGGCTGGCGCGCTGCAGCCGTGCATCGCACTGATCTGAAGCCAGGAGCCAGGTGCTTTTCCTGGTCTCCCATGGGGTGCAGGGCCCAAGCACCTGGGCCATCCTCCACTGCACTCCCTGGCCACAGCAGAGAGCTGGCCTGGAAGAGGGGCAACCAGGACAGAATCCGGCGCCCCGACTGGGACTAGAACCCAGTGTGCTGGCGCCACAAGGCGGAGGATTAGCCTAGTGAGCCACAGCGCCGGCCCGACCATAGGGTCTTGATTCTAAAAATTTAGCTATAACCCTGTACAAAACTCAAGAATACTTACAGAATTATAAAAATACATATCACCCAACAGATAAAATTCAGTGTTTGGCATCCAGTGATACAAAGCACGAAATAATGAAGAGAAATTAGTTGAAACCAGCCTAATATAGGGTGGGAGAGAAGTCACTGGGGGGTGGGGGGAAGCCAATGTAGTCCATAAGCTGTACTTTGGAAATCTATATTCATTAAATAAAAGTTAAAAAAAAAAACAAATAAAGAAGTAAATCTTAAAAAGAAAAGAAAAGAAAAGAAACCAGCCTAATATAGATATAGGTGTTGGGGGCCAGCGCTGTGGCTCCCTTGGTTAATCCTCCACCTGTGGTGCCAGCATCCCATATGGGCGCCGGTTTTAGTCCCGGCTGCTCCTCTTCTGATCCAGCTCTCTGCTGTGGCCTGGGAAAGCAGTAGAAGATGGCCCAAGTCCTTGGGCCCCTGCACCCGCATAGGAGACCAGGAAGAAGCTCCTGGCTCCTGACTTTGGATCAGCGCAGCTCCGGCTGTAGCGGCCATTTGGGGAGTGAACCAACAGAAGGAAGACCTTTCTTTCTGTTTCTCTCTCTCACCGTCTATAACTCTACCTGTCAAATAAATAAAAAAATAATAATAATGATAAAAGATATAGGTGTCATTAGAATTAGCAGATCAGGACAATGATCATAACATCATATACATGTGTTTGGAAAGTTAAGTATACACATGGACAGTATAAAAAAGTCAAACTCGAGTGAGACGAAAAAATATACTAGATGATATTAACAACAGAGTGCACAATGTAGAAGAAAAGTTTAGTGAATTTGAAGATACAGCAATGGAAACTATCTGAAATGAAACACAGAAGGGAATTTAAAAATAATAAACAGTATCAGTGAGGTATAAAATAACTTCAAGTGTAATTGGAGTCTAAGGAGAAGAAGTTGGCACAGAAAAATAATATGAAACAATGACTGAAAACCTCCCCATTTGATGAAAAATTTTAATACTGAGGCTAGCATTGTAGCACAGCAGGTTAAGCTGCTGCCTGCAAAGCTGACATCCTGTAGAAGCACCAGTTCACGTCCTGCTTCCAATCCAGCTCCCTGATACTGCCCCTAGGAAAGCAGCAGCAGATGACCCAGTGCCTGGGGCTCTGCCAGCCCATGTTGGGGACTCCTGGCTTTGGGCTGGTGCAGCCTTGGCTTTGCCTTTCAGTTAAAATGAAAATACATAAGTAAAAATTTAAAATAATAATATGAGGGAGAAACAATAAATTTTAATGGACATACAAAAATTACATGTATTCATGGCACAATTTGTGTTATTTCAGCATATTTGAGGGAAGCTTCAAAAGTTGGTAGAAAAATGGAATTAAAAGATAAAACACAGGGCCAGCATTGTGATGTGGAGGGTAAGCCTCCACCTGTGGTGTCAGCATCCCATGTGGGCGCCAGTTCTAGTCCTAGCTGCTCCTCTTCCAATCCAGCTCTCTGCTATGGCCTGGGAAAGCAGCAGAAGGTGTCCCGAGTGTTTGGGCCCCTGCACCCAAGAGGGAGATCTGGAAGAAGCTCCTGGATCTTGGCTTCGGATTGGCTCAGTTCTGACTGTTGCGGTCATTTGGGGAGTGAACCAGCAGATGGAAGACCTTTCTGTCTCTCCCTGTCTGTAACTCTACTCAAATAAATATATAAAAATCTTAAAGAAAAAAAAAAGATAAAACTGGTAGGGAGTGCTAAGGCTTGACTTGGGATGGATGCCGACATACCTTATCAGATTGCCTGGGTTTGAGTCTTGGCTCCAATCCAGCTTCCTACAAATGTGTCACATCCTGGGAGGCAGCTGATGATGGCCCAAGTGCTTGTACCCCTGCCACCCACATGAGAACCAGGATGGTTCAGCCCAGCCCAGCCCTGGCTGTTGAAACCACCTGGGGAGTGAACCAACACATGAAAGATAGCTGTATGTGTGTGATGGAACAAGGACACAGGTCAGCCGTTTAAGGTTCTTGTTGGCAGTTGGTCGAGCTCTGAATTTTTTTCTGAATTATAATAATTATAATAATTTTCTGAATTATTTTCTCTGAATAAATTCAATCTGGCTGCGAGTTCGTATTCTGTCTCCTCTCTGATCTGCACCCTTTTTCTTACATTTTGGCACCCTGTGTGAGGAGACACCAATCTATACTCTTTCCCTAACAGTATGTGTGTGTGTCTTCACTCTGTCTCTCTGCCTTTCAAATAAATAAATCTAGAAAAAGAACAATCCGCTTTAAAAATTACTTTAAAAGAAAATAAATAATAATTCTCTAGTGTCTGATTTCCAGTCTACGTTCAAATGTTCTTAATTGTGTCTTTTATAGCTGTTTTTTTAAAAAAGAGTTATTTTTAATTTGTTTGAATGACAGCATTACAGAGAGAGAGGGGGAGACAGAGAGAGAGCTCTTCTGACCACTGGTTCACTCCCTAAATGACTGCTACGGCCAGGGCTGTACCAGGCAGAAGCCAGGAGCCCAGAGCTTCATCCGGGTCTCACACATGAGTGGCAGGGGCACAAGGACTTGGGTCATCTTCTACTGCTTTCCCAGGTGCCATCAACAGAGAATTAGTCTGGAAGTGGAGGCTGGGTCTCCAACTGGCACTCATGTGGGATGCTGGTGTCATAGGCAATGGCTTAACCTGGTATGCCCCTATAGCTTTTTTTTTTTTTTTTTTTTTTTTTTTTTTTTTTTTTTTGATAGATAGAGTTAGACAGAGAGAGACAGAGAGAAAGGTCTTCCTTCCGTTGGTTCACCCCCTAAATGGCCGCTACGGCCGGAACTACACCAATCCAATGCCAGGAGCCAGGTGCTTCTTCCTGGTCTCCCATGTAGGTGCAGGGGCCCAAGGACTTGGGCCATCCTCCACTGCCTTCCCAGGCCGCAGCAGAGAGCTGGACTGGAAAAGGAGCAGCTGGGACTAGAACCTGGCGCCCATAAGGGCTGCTGGTGCCTCAGGCGGAGGATTAACCTAGTGAGCCATGGCACTGGCCCTGTTTTTGTTTGTTTATTTGTTTTGTTTCGTTTTTTAAATCAGTATCCACTGAAGGTTCATATTTTTTTAAGTTGCATTTGAGAGAGAGAGAAGAGAGTGCAAGTGCACTCCTAGCTACTGATTCACTCACCCACAATAGCCAGGATAGAGCTGGGATCTGAGCCAAGAGCTGGGAACTCAATCCAGATCTCCTACGTGGGTGGCAGGGGGCCCAGTACCTTGAGCCATCACTGCTGCCTCTCAGGGTTTCCGCTGACAGGCGGCTGGAGTCACAGAGCTCAGTGTTCCCTCCAGGTACCTGCCAGTGCAGGTCATGGGCATCTAAACTGATGTCTTAACCACTGGGCTAAACACCTGGCCTTGTATTTTGGTTTTATGTCACTTTAGTCTCCTGCAATCTAGACCAGTAGCTCCCTCCTCTCCTCTTCTGTAGCGCTGATATTTTGAAGCAACAAGGCCAGTGTCTTCAGGGAAGTCTTACATTCTGTCATTATCTTATTGTTTCTTTGTGGTGTCCTTTAAGTTCTGTCTGTCTTGTTTATTTCCTATAACTTGGGAACTAGACCTAAAAGCCACATTGTATTAAGGATAAATGCTTTGAGAAGAAGCACAAGGCGCCATAGGTTGTGCCGGAGACTTCCTCTGGTGTCACTTTAGAAGGCACACCCTGGCCAGCGCCATGGCTCACTAGGCTAATCCTCCACCTTACGGCGCCGGCACACGGGGTTCTAGTCCTGGTCGGGGTGCCGGATTCTGTCCTGGTTGCCCCTCTTCTAGGCCAACTCTCTGCTGTGGCCAGGGAGTGCAGTGGAGGATGGCCCAAGTGCTTGGGCCCTGCACCCCATGGGAGACCAGGAGAAGCACCTGGCTCCTGGCTTCAGATCAGCGCGATGCACCTGCCGCAGCATGCTGGCCGCAGCGGCTATTGGAGGGTGAACCAACGGCAAAGGAAGACCTTTCTCTCTGTCTCTCTCTCACTGTCCACTCTGCCTGTCAAAAAAAAAAAAAAAAAAAAAAAAGATTTGGGTTTCAGATGTTCTCATTGTTATTGGATTGTTGTTTCTTTCAGACCCTCCCTTTCAATAGGTAAATCTAGTGGGGATATCATATATATCATCTATCTCATACTCACATGTATAATATACACCTATATTATACATATAAATGCATATGCAACTAATATACATTAATTATATAATGAGGCTGTATTATTATTTCTAATGCATAGGGACTTTCCTAACTTTTTGACTTTATATTGGGAATCTCTCTTCTCTTACATGAATTCTATATTATCCATACAGTGGTTCCAAAATTACCATAGCAACATTGCTGGTAACAATAAAAATACCATAAAAATGAAGTTATGGTCCTCAGAATATGTCCCATGAAGGGATATACTGACTCAGTGCTGAGTTCAAAGGTCATTCTCTTCTTCCTTCTTCATTTTAAGCCTTGGAATGAACATCACTTACAGGCAGAAGAGAACAGGCTCCTGAGGACAGCAGCATTTAGACATCAACTGGCAGCATTTAGACAGCTGGCAGGAGAGAAATAAAAAATGTGATATCTCGCAGGGACTAGGAGAAGAAAGCTTTATCACTGGAGGGTCTGCAGTAGTATTGACTGCTACTGGGAGCTCAAACATTGTTAGTAAAAGGGCGCAGTCTTATCTATGGTGTGATCTATACCCCAGACACCATCCTAGGGTCTAGCTGCCCCACCCTTGCTGGAAGCCAGGTGGCCACATGGCCCGACCACCCCCATTCCAATGCGATTTGCTGCTCCTACTTAGCTGCCCGCCCCCCACCCTGGCAAAGTTTTAAGAGGACCTGCTCCTGAACATGTAGCTCTTTTTCCCTCCGTCTCCTGATCTCTCTTTCTCTCTGCCTCTGTCTGTCTGTCTGTCTCTCTCTCTCTTTTTTTTTTTTTTTTTTTTTTTTTTTTTTTTTTTTTTTTGACAGGCAGAGTGGACAGTGAGAGAGAGAGACAGAGAGAAAGGTCTTCCTTTGCTGTTGGTTCACCCTCCAATGGCCGCCATGGCTGGAGCGCTGCAGCCGGCGCACCGCGCTGATCCGATGGCAGGAGCCAGGTGCTTCTCCAAGTCTCCCATGGGGTGCAGGGCCCAAGCACTTGGGCCATCCTCCACTGCACTCCCTGGCCACAGCAGAGAGCTGGCCTGGAAGAGGGGCAACCGGGACAGAATCCGGCGCCCGGACCAGGACTAGAACCCGGTGTGCCGGCGCCGCAAGGCGGAGGATTAGCCTAGTGAGCCGCGGCGCCGGCCTTTCTCTCTCTCTCTCTCTCTTGATCTCTCTTTTATACTCTCCTCCTCCCTCTTCTTCCTACTCTGCCCCTTCCCTCTGGTCTGTTAGGTTTCCCCCAATAAATCCTTTCCTTACTCCCGTGTTTGGTGTGCTTTGTGGTGGCCTTACAAACGTGGTATGCACAGCGCTAATTACAGAAAACTCACTAGTGAGAACGTTGCAGTGCGTTGGCACTGTGTGTAGTGCTTTACGCACATTCACCCATTTAATCTTCCTAGTAAGCCTGTGGAGTAGGCACCATTATTATGCCCATTCTCTACTTGAGGAATTGAGTCTCAGATAAATTAAGTAACTTGCCCAAGGCTACACAGCAAGTGGAGAACCTGGGTCCCCTGCAGTTGGCCTCCACAACAGGCTCTTAGCCTGGACACCCAATGCATTTGGAAGCCTGACTTTGATAAGAGCAGTTTCCGTGGAAAGGAGGAGACAAGTTAGATTGGAATGAATTTGGGGGAGAGAAGCATTTAGCCCACGGGATATCACATGGATTAAGATACCTGTGTCCCACACTGAAATGCCTAGGTTCAATATCTGGCTCCAGCTCCTGACTCCAGCTTCCTGTTAGGCAGACCCTGGGAGACAGTAGTGATGGTTCTAGTTAAGTTCCTGCCCCCTATATTGGAAAGCTGGGTGGAGTTCCCAGTTCCTGGCTTTGGCCCAGCCCAGCCCTGGCTGCCGTGGGCATGTGTGTAGTGAACCAGCAGTTGGGAGCTTTCTCTCTTTCTGAAATGAATCTTATGCTTTGTTTCTTTAGAGGGTGAACTGGGAGTGGGAAAGTGGAGACACTGAATTGTGTCCCTTCCCTGAAGTTTGCCTGTGAAAGGGAAAAGAGGGTGTAAGCAGAGGGGAACGTGGGGTCAAAGCAGAGCTGCAGCTGAGGGTGACAGGGATGAGAACCCGAGACTCAGAGCATCGTGGAAGGTGTGATTTTCGGTAGGATGAGAGAGTTCTTCAGTGCAGATAGGCAGTTGCTGGAGTTCTCTTGACTTTTTTGTTTCTTTTGTCTTAAAGGTGTGTATTTTGCCAAATAATTCCTTGAACTATGAGGGAACAAGGACATAAGCCTCAGCCATTCTTGCTCTTTGCCCAAAAAATAAACATTGGAATGCATTCCTTACCCTTGAATCTCAGTTGCGTCTCACACTCTGTTGCCTTCCTCCCCACCCTGCATTCTTTTCCAGGTTCCCGAGGCCCCGCCCAGTTCCAGGAATTCCCCTCTGTCTCCAGCCCCCCTACCTCCAGCCCCATCCCTAGCCCTCCTAAAGTAAAAAAAGGCCCAGCCATCAATGTGCACACGGGCAGTTGGTCAGCCACCTCTACGAATTTTTTTTCTCTGAATAAATTCGGTCTGGCTCTAAATTCATCCTCTCTATTCTGCGCCTCTTTTCCTAACATTTTGGTGCCCCTGTGAGGAGGCACCAATCTGCAACTCTTTTCCTAACAAACTATGTCCTTTTTAAAAAAAAAAAGATTTATTTATGTATGTATTTGAAAGGCCCTGGGGCAAGCGCTGTGGCATAGCTGGTAAAGCCGCACCTGCAGTGCTGGCATCCCATATGGGTGCTGGTTCAAGTCCTGGCTGCTCCACTTCCCATCCAGCTCTCTGCTATGGCCTGGGAAAGCAGTAGAAGATGGCCCAAGGCCTTGGACCCCTGCACCCACATGGGAGACCCGGAAGAAGCTCCTGGCTCCTGGCTTCAGATCAACGAAGCTCCAGCTGTTGCAGTCAACTGGGGAGTGAACCAGCGGTTGGAAGACCTCTCTCTCTCTCTCTCTCTCTCTCTGCTTCTCCTCTCTCTATGTAACTCTGACTTTCAAAGTAAATAAATAAATCTTTAAAAAAAAAAAAGAAAGAAAAGAAAGGCCCATCCTCTCCCCAAATAGCTGTAACAGCCAGAGCTGGGCCAAGCCAAAGACTGGAGCACTGAACTCCATCTGAAGTAGGCAGGCATACAGGTTAAAATTGATTGGATTTGAGAACTGGAAGACCACGCCTTCACCACGCCCCTGTGTGACCTTGTGCCCCTACCTGATGCTTTTGCCACACCCCTGTGTAGCCTCATTCCCCTACCTGGCCATACCTGGGTGCCCACCAGCCAATCAGGTTAATTAACCACTCCCCTTTGGAAGTGGGTTAAAAGCCGGGCCACAGTGTGGCTTGGCCTGCTCTTTTTCCCTGGCCTCTTGCTAGGAAGGGGTTTGCTGTATCCCCGAAGACCATGCGCTCTAGGCTTCCTGGCCTAGATGCTCTTCCACGTGGCTGGTTCCTGGTGCTCGGTATGAATCCCCATTCACTTCTCTCTCTTAAATAAAGCTCTCACTCCCTATGCATCTTTCTCACTAAATAAAAGCTTAAAACGTACCATGCTGCCTCATTTATCTGTGCTGGTATTTAGAATTCTTCTCTAAATATTAGACAAGAACCCTCTTGGGCTTATTAATGTCGGGGATTTAGTAATAAGCCCGTGGTGAGATTGTGTGGCACCCCAAATTCCGGTAGTACATGTGGCACCCCGGATAGCATTTCTAGGGAACTTTAAGGAGCCACATTTTAGTGTAAAATTTTAGGGGGGTCTTCTCTGATTTCACATCCTGGTCTCCCTCATGGGTGAAGGGCCCAAGTACTTTGGCCATCATCTGCTACCTTCCCTGGTGCATCAACAGGACGCTGGATTGGAAGTGGAGCAGCCCAGACTCAAACTGGCACCCGATATGGGATGCCGGCCTCAGGAGCAGCTGCTGAATCCGCTGAGACACAGTGCCAGCTGGAGGTGGGAAGACATTCATGAGAAAGGTTGTCTCTGTAGGACTGCGAGCCACTGGGGTTCATGAACTTGAATCTAAAGTGAAACAAAACCAAGATGTATGGTTTTCTCCAGCTGTGTTCATCGTGGCTAGCAGAGAAGGCAGGAAAGTTCTTGGACTCATCCCGACAGTGGGATGGCATTGATGAGTGGTAGGACCGGGAATCCAGGGAGGCACCAGGCATCAGGCCCAGTGGCTTCGCCGTCTCAGTAGGATCAGGATGGGAGGGAAGAGATGGGAAAGGAAGGCGAATGTTCAGAGTTGTTATTGTTTTTGACTTGGCATCCTGGGAAACCACAGTCCTTGGCGAGTGAAGAAACTGAGGAAGGTTCTGATGTTGAACCAATTATCCTAGAAGGGGTGTCAGCGCTGTGGCACAGTGGGTTAACACCCTGGCCTGAAGCGCCAGCTTCCCATATGGGCGCTGGTTGAAGACCCTGCTGCTCCACTTCCCATCCAGCTCTCTGCAAGTCTTTGGGCCCCTGCACCCATGTGGGAGACCTGGAAGAAGCTCCTGGCTTCTGGCTTTGGATCGGCGCAGCTCTGGCCATTGCAGCCAATTGAGGAGTGAACCAGTGGATGGAAGACAAACAAGGAGTAGACAAACAAGGCAATCAGTTCTTTTACAGAATAGAAAACACAGAGCAGAGGAAGTTTCCGTAGTGACCTCGGGGTGAGGCTGTGATTTGAGGTTAGCTCTGCCCAACCCCAGAACCTAGGTCAAACCACTGTTCTCCCATTGAGTCAGCGAGTGCTGCCTCTGGGGCTGTGGCTTTTGTCTTGTGTCCCTTCTACAGAGCTGGTCTCTTGTAGAGCTCCTCATGTCAGCCCCAGCCACTTGCCCCATCTTTTCTGAATCCTGCTTTCTGCCCACTCTAATGGACATTTTCTCCTCACCTTCAGCTGCCTTCATCTCCAGAACTTGTCCTATCTTAGTGGCCAAATCTACAGCTGCAGATTCTGCTGTCCATGGCATGGCCTGTCTGATAGGACTTCTTCTGACATGGCCTGTATGAGAAACAATAATGCTAATGAAAATAACATCTGCTTCTATAACCTTTATTAAGCATCTACTGTATGCCAGACTGGGCATATGCCCTCTCTCTCGTCTGATTGTCATCACAGGAGATTGACATCTCCTTATTATCTCCATTTGCAGGAGAGAATACTAGGACTCAGTCATCCAAAACCACCCATCAGAGAAGTTGTGACACTGGATTCAATCCTGAATATTTCTGCCTCTCCCAGTCCTTGTCCTTTGCAAATTATGAAAATTAAGAGGATAGACTTTAAAGCATTTGTGCCAGCATAACATATTCTGATTAAAATAATTAACAGTTGGGGCCAGTGCCGTGGCCTAGCAGGTAAAGCTGCCTCCTGCAGCGCTGGCATCCAATATGGATGCTGCCTGTTCAAGTCCTGGCTGCTCCACTTCCGATCCAGCTCTCTACTATGGCCTTGGAAAACAGTGGAAGATGGCCCAAGTCCTTGGGCCCCTGCACCCACGTGGGAGACCAGGAGGAAGCACCTGGCTCCTGGCTTCGGATCGGCGCAGCACCGGCCATAGCGGCCATTTGGGGAGTGAACCAGTAGATAGAAGACCTCTCTCTCTTTCTCTGCCTCTGCCTCTCTGTGATTCTGCCTTTCAAATAAATAAATCTTTTTGAAAAAAATTAACAATTCTGTGGTTCCTCAATCCAATTTGTCAATGCAATTGACATTCCTAGTCAAGTCTCCTCTAATAATTCCCCAGAATTTCTGGAAATGTCTTACCTACATTCCACAACAAGCTCTCTCAGCTGCCACATGACCTTGTCATTGCTAACCCTGACTGAGCAGGTCCTTACTGTGTGCTCTGCACCCACGTGGGAGACCGGGAAGAAACTCCTGCGTCCTGTCTTCAGCCTTGCCCAGTCCTGGTTGTTGTAGCCATTTAAATGGAGAGTGAACCAGCAGTTAGAAGACCTCTTTCTCTCTGTCTCTACCTTTCTTTGTAACTCTGCCTTTCAAAAAAAATAAAAATAAATCTTTAAAAAAATTTTTTAAAAATTATTTCCTAGGACAATATCAAAAAATTTTTCTGTTTGCTTCTAGTACTTGTATAGTTTTGAGTATTACATTTATGTCGTTAGTCCACTTTAAGTTGATTTTTTTAATATGGTCTGAGATAAAGATCTAATTTTATTCTTCTGACCACAGATATACAGTTTTCCCAACTTCATTTATTAGAGACTGTTCTTTCCCCTTGCTGTGTTTTTGGCACCTTTTTCAAAAGTTAATTGGCTGAAAATGCATAGATATATTTCGGGGCTCTATATCTTGTTGCATTGGTCCTTGTGTCTTTTCTTTTTTTTTTTCTTTTTTTTTTTTTGAGATTATTTATTTGAAAGGCAGAGTTACAGACAGAAAGGGGTGAGACAAAGAAAGTTCTTCCATCTGCAACGGCCTGAGCTGGGCCTATCTGAAGCCAGGAGCTTCTTCCAGGTCTCCCACATGAAAGCAGGGGCCCAGACCTCTGCTGCTTTCCCAGGCACATTAGCAGGGAACTGGATTGGAAGTGGAGCTGCCGGGACTTGAACCATCACAGTGCCGGCCCTCATGTATCTTTTAATGCTGATACTTTGGTATTTTAATTATTGCAGTTTTGTAGTATATTTTGAAACCAGGAAGTGTGAAACCTCTGGCTTTGTTCTTTTTGCTCAAGATTGGTTTGGCCATGTGGGTTTGCTTGCGATTCCATCCAGAGGGCTGCAACAAAAATGCTTGTTTTCCCTTAAGGAAAGAACTTCAGATGTGAGACAGAGATCAGCAGCAAGCATGCTGGCAAAGCCTAATGCAAAGGCCAGGCGGTCTTCTCAGCAAAGAACAGACAGCCCCATCTGCATGCACACTGAGTTTTTGTGGGTATGGGTCCCCTGTGTCTCCTACCTACTCCCTCTTCTGGGTTGTTGCTGCTCTTGGAATTCTTAAAATCCTCCCGGGGCTTTATCAGCAGTGTTACTGGACCCTATAGCCCCCAGGTTGGAGCTGGGAAGATTCCCCTAAGATGCCCCAGGGAGCGCCTGGACTCACCTAACCGGTTATTAGGCGGGGGCAAGACTTATGTTGTGCACATGCTGGTCAGCTTCCAAGACATGCTTTCTTCCCTCATTCAACTGCACAAAATTCCCTTGTTCTCAGGCCCCTCTCTCACATCTAGGCTAATGCCTATCTTCTACCTAACAATTTTAGAATTTTTCTTTTTATCTCTGTGAAGCATGTCATTGGGAATTGTAGATCATTGAACTTGTAGATCACTTTGCTAATATGGCCATTTTAGCAATATTTAGTTTTCTAATCTGTGAACAGAGGATGACTTTCCATTAATTTGTGTCTTCTTCAATTTCTTTTATCAGTGCTTTTACGGTTTTGAGTAGTTTGGGTTTTTTGTTTATTTTAGTTAGAAAGGTAGAGTGACAGAGACAAGAAAAAAGATTTTTTAAATTTATTTGGGGGGGGCCAGTGCTGTGGCATAGCAGATAAAACTGCCTCCTGCAGTGCCGGCATTCTATGTGGGCTCTGGTTCGAGTCCTGGCTCCTCCAGTTCTAATCTAGCTCTACTGCTCTGGCCCGGGAAAGCAGTATAAGACGGCCCAAGTTTTTGGGCCCCTGCACCCGGATTGGTACAGCTCTGGCCATTGCAGCCAATTGGGGAGTGATGGAACAAAGACATAGCCTCAGCCATTCTTGCTTATTGCTCAAAAGAGAGATAAGCAATGGAATTTATTCCTTGCCCTTGAATCTCAATTGGGTCTCACACTCTATTGCCTTCATATTCCATCCCCCACAGCCACCTGAAAGACTAGTTGCTAGAACACTTGAAAGACCAGTTCCAGGGCCAGCACTGTGGCATAACGGGTAAAAGCTGCCGCCTGCAGTGCTGGCATCCCATATGGGCACCGGTTTGTATCCTGGCTTCTCTGCTTCAAACCAGCTCTCTGCTATGGCCTGGGAAAGCAGTAGAAGATGGCCCAGGTCCTTGGGCCCCTGCACCTGTGTGGGAGACCTGGAAGAAGCTCCTGGCTCCTGGCTTCGTATCATCACAGCTCTGGCCATGGCAGCCATCTGGGGAGTAAACCAGCTGGTGGGTGACCACTCTCTCTCTCTCTCTGTCTCTTTCTTTGTCTCTCCTTTTCTTGCTGTGTAACTCTGACTTTCAAGTAAATAAATAAATCTTAAAAAAAAAAAAAAAAAGACTGGGCTGGTGCTGCAGCTCAATTGGCTAATCCTCCGCCTGTGGTGCCGGCACCCCGGGTTCTAGTCCCGGTCGGGGTGCCGGATTCTGTCCCGGTTGCCCCTCTTCCAGGCCAGCTCTCTGCTCTGGCCTGGGAGTGCAGTGGAGGATGGCCCAAGTGCTTGGGCCCTGTACCCACATGGGAGACCAGGAGGAAGCACCTGGCTCCTGGCTTCGGATTGGCTCAGCGCACTGGCCACAGCACACTGGCCATAGAGGCCATTGGGGGGTGAACCAATGGAAAAGGAAGACCTTTCTCTCTGTCTCTCTCTCTCACACTGTCTAACCCTGCCTGCCTGTCAAAAAAAAAAAAAGACCAGATCCAGGAATTCCCCTCTGCCTGCTGCCCCCTACCCCTACCCCCATCCCTAGCCCTCCTAAAATATAAAAAGGCTCAACCCCTGGGGGTTGGGGCCTTTTGCCATGTGTTCCATCAATGTGCACATGGACAGTTGGTCAGCCACCTCTACAAATTTATTTTCTCTGAATAAATTCGGTCTCGCTGAATAAATTCATACACTGCCTCCTCTCTATTCTGTGCCTTTTTTCCTAACAGAGAGTGAACCAACGGATGGAAGGCCTCTCTCTTTCTGCCTCTCCTTCTCTCTTTGTGTAATTCTGACTTTCAAATAAATTAATTCATCTTTAAAAAATTTTATTTGGGGGCTGATGTTGTGGCATAACAGATTAAGCCTCCCCCTGCAACACTAGCATCCCATGTGGGTGCAAGTTTGAGTCCCGGTGGTGATTCAGCTCTGCCTGGGAAGGCAGCCAAAAACGGCCCAAATGTCCGGGCCCCTGCACCCACACGGGAGACCTAGAGGAAGCTCCTGGCTCCTGGCTTCGGCCTGGCCCAGCTCTGGCTGTTGCAGCCATTTGGGAAGAAGAACAGAAGACCTCTCTCTATTTCTTCTTTTCTCTCTCTGTAACTTTGACTTTCAAATAAAGAAATAAAGCTTTAAAAATAATTTATTTGAGGGGCCAGTGATGTGGAATAGTGGGTTTGGTTGCTGTACTGCCTGTGACACTGGCATCCCATGTGGACACCAGTTCTTGTCCCAGCTGCTCCACTTCCAATCCAGTTCCCTGCTAATGGCCTGAGAAAAGCAGGGGAAGATGGCCCAAGTGCTTGGGCTCCTGCCACTCATGTGGGAGATCCAGAAGGAGTTCCTGGCTCCTGGCTTTGACCTGGCCCAGCACTGCCATTACAGACATCCGGGTAGTGAACCAACAGATGGAAGATCTCTCTCTCTCTCTCCTTCTCACAGACTTTCAAAATACATAAATGCATATTTTTAAAAAATTTGAGAGGCAGAGAGGTAAAGACAGAGAGCGCCTGTCTACTGGCTCACTTCCCAAATGCCTGCAAGGGCTTGGTCTGGGCCAAATCAAAGCAGGGATCTGGAAACTCAATCTATATCTCCCACATGAATGGCTGGAATTATTTTTATTAAATTTAAATTATTTTATTAAATAATTATTTAATTATCTGAGCCATCCCTGTTGTTTCCCAGGATCTACATTAGCAGAAGCTGGAATCAGGAACTGGAGCCAGACATCAAACCTAGGCACTTCACTGTAGGACACGTATCCTCACTGGTGTCTTAATTGCTAGGCTAAATGCCTGCCAGGTTTTTTGTTTGTTTGTTTTTATTAACCATTTTCTTGACTGAAAAATGACATCCCATTGTGGTTTTAATTTGCATTCACTAAAGACTAATGATGTTGGGCAGCTTTTCATGTGCTTGTTAGCTGTTCCCATATCTTTGGTGAATTGTCTTTTCAAATTTTTGCTGATTTTTTTAACTGGGCTGTTTGTCTTCTTATGGAGTTTTAAGAATTCTTTGCGGCCGGCGCCGTGGCTCACTAGGCTAATCCTCCGCCTTGCGGCGCCGGCACACCGGGTTCTAGTCCCAGTCGGGGCGCCGGATTCTGTCCCGGTTGCCCCTCTTCCAGGCCAGCTCTCTGCTATGGCCCAAGTGCTTGGGCCCTGCACCCCATGGGAGACCAGAATAAGTACCTGGCTCCTGCCATTGGATGAGCGCGGTGCGCTGGCCGCAGCGCACTGGCCGCGGCGGCCATTGGAGGGTGAACTAACGGCAAAGGAAGACCTTTCTCTCTGTCTCTCTCACTGTCCACTCTACCTGTCAAAAAAAAAAAAAAAAAAAGAATTTTTTGCATATTGTGGATACAAGTCCCTTATCATATATTTTGCATATATTTTCTCCCAGTTTGTGGTTTGTCTCATTTTCGTTTTTTTTTTTTAATTTTACTTAGTTTTTTTAATGTGCTAAGTAAGCATCTTTCTAAGTTCTTTGAAATATATCTTTATTGCATTTAATTCCTGCAACAATGATATGAATTTTTTTTTTGACAGGCAGAGTTAGACAGTGAGAGAGAGAGAGACAGAGAGAAAGGTCTTCCTTTTCCAGTGGTTTACCCCCCAAATGGCTGCTACAGATGGCACAATGCGCTAATCCGAAGCCAGGATCCAGGTGCTTCCTCCTGGTCTCCCATGTGGGTGTAGGGCCCAAGGACCTGGGCCATCCTCCACTGCCTTCCCGGGCCACAGCAGAGAGCTGAACTGGAAGAGGAGCAACCAGGACAGAACCTGGCGCCCTGACTGGGACTAGAACCCGGGGTGCCGGCGCTGCAGGCAGAGGATTAGCCTAGTGAGCCGTGGCGCCGGCCCGATATGAAATTTTTTTTAAGATTTATTTTAGGGGCCAGCGCTGTGACGTAGTTGATAAAGCTGCTGCCTGCAGTGCTGGCATCTCATATTAGCGCCGGTTCGAGTCCCAGCTGTTCCTCTTCCAATCCAGCTCTCTGCTATGGCCTGGGATAGCAGTAGAAGGTGGCCCAAGTCCTTGGGCCCCTGTACCCATGTGGGTGTCAAACTGGTGCCCACATGGGATGCCAGCACCACAGGCAGCAACTCTACTTGCTACACCACAGCATCGGCCCACTAGCTCTGCTTTTGATCCCACTAATGCATACACTAGGAGGCAGCAGGTACTTGGGACCTCAAGTACTTGGGTCCCTGCCACATATGTGGATTGAGTTCTGGGCTCCTGGCTTCAGCCTAGCCCAGGCTCAGCTGCTGTGGGCATTTAGGTAGGTGAATCAGTGAATAGAAGATCTGTCTGGGTCTGTGTCTGGGTCTGTGTCTGGGTCTGTGTCTGTGTCTCTATCTGCCTTTGCCCTCCAAGTAAAAGGGGGAGCGGGGTGAGAGCAGAAGGAGATGAACACAATTAGCAGGGTTAGAAGCAGCTCTGTCTGAGGAGTCCCTGAGTCCCACCATCGCCCCTCTGAGTGCCGAGAGCTGCTTATGTCTACACTTAAAAATAATTTTACTTATTTAGTTATTTGAAAGGCAGAGAAACAGAGAGAAAAGAGATAGAATTTCATCCACTGGTTCACTCCCCAAACACTCTCAACAGCCAAGGCTGGGACAGGCCAGGAGCTCAGCCCTCAATCAGATCTCTTCTGTGAGTGGCAGGAACCTAAGTACTTGAACCATCTCCCACAACCTCAGGTGCATATTAGCAGAAAGGTAGAGTGGAGTTGGTTCTCAGACCCAAGCACTCCAGGATGGGATCTGGGCGTCCCAAGTGGCATTTTAACTGTTAGGCCGAATACCTGCCCTGGCTACTGATTTTTATACTTTTTTTTTTTTTAATTTCTACATTCAGTACGGGAAACATGAAGGACGCAGGGAAGCGCCAGGTCTGTTCCTTACGTTGATTCCAGAAGAGGCATTGAAAAGCAGCTGAGAGAAACAGATCTGGGTTCAAATCTCGGGGCTGTTTCTGGCATCGTCTGTGAGTTTTGGCACCCAACTCCTCTGAACTCTCTTCCTCTCCAAACATGGACTGCACTGTCTCTGACGTCCTTGGGTAGTCGTGGGGACAAATAAGAGCACATGTAGTTCAGAGCATACAGCAAGCGCTCAGTTTGTGTGTCCTTGGCTCTTCCCTTCACAGTTTACAGAGGGCCCTTGGAATGTCACTACAGAGGACATCCAGGACTGGGAGAGACAGCCTCTTCCCTGGGCGGGAGGGGATAGTAGTTTGGGGAGGGGGGCTATCTTACAGTTCCCTGCCGTGAGCTGGACAATAAAAGACATTTGACCTCAATTTCCAGATGTCCAAAGAGGCCCAGAGATGCAATCACACAGCATGTAAAGGGCAAGGAGGAACCAAATTAGGAGAAACGGTGGGACAAGGGCATCGCCAAAGGGATTCTTGGAAGTAAAAATCATGCCAGTTTGTGGCTCACAAGAACAGGTCAGAGATGGAGCTGTCTACAACAGGTCATTGCAAACTGAGCCCAGAAGACAGACTGCATTTTGCCTGCATATGATAATTTCGAGCATATTGAATGGTTGCAAGAACCATACAGTGCACACCCATCTGCCTGGATTCTACAGTTGTTGGCTCTTGCTTTGCCCCATATTTTCTGATTCATCTGCCACTCATCTTTTTTGTAGGTCGCTACTTCTACACACTTCAGGATACCCATCATTAACTAGGGCTCAACTTTCGTTTTTGGTGTTAAATAAAATGTAGAGGAGGCCATTGGTTTGGACAGAGCTTCTACACTAGGTCCCAACCCAACCAAAATGGAGTTGGTCATGTTCAAGTTCCACATCACCAAGCCTGAACCCAGTTCTTTATCTGACCTTGGGAGAAATCAGGAGATTGAGATAATAGCTAAACCTCCAAAGAAGTCAGTTTTAGCTGACATGATAAGAAAGCTCACTCTGCTTTCATCCTTAGGAGCAAAGTAACTGAAACAACCAATCTGCTTTTTCAGTCCCTCTATGTCTTCAAACTCCTCTGCTCAGCTCATCAGAGCACTGATTCTGTTATGTATTGCCTGATTCTAGAATTGCAAATAAAAGGCAATTAAGATCTTTGAACTAAATTTGTTGTAATTTTGTCTTTTGGCAGTTGTTTTTCCTTATTTTTTGAAGTTAAATTTACATATAGTGATGTGCATGGATCTCTTACTACTTGCTGAGTTTTGCCAAATGCACACAGCCGTGTAATCCAAGTAAGACATTGAAGGAACAATTTTAATGCTCCAGAAAATTCCTTGTGCTCCTTTCCAATCAATCCCTTCCCTCCTGAAGCAATCACTATTATGATTTTTACCATTAGTTAAATATTTCCTGTTCTAGCATATCATACAAATAAAATGCTGTGATGTGAACTCTTGTTGTTTTTTTTTTTTTTTTCCCCCAGCATGACATGTAAGACTTAGCTATTCCATTTTATCTGAGAATATAGGAGATGACACACACAGTCTCTCCTCCGGTCTCACAACAGAAAATACTTCTGTGATTTCAGATGCGTGGAGCTCCTCCCGCCCTGCCCTCACCACCAGGAAGCCAGGAAGCCAGCAGCAGCAGCAGCAGTCACCAGCTGGGTGACCTTCAGTTCAACGCTGGTGCTATCTCTACCAGGAGGCGGGTCAGATTTCCCTGGTTGTGGCAGGGCCCCGTCCTAAGACACTACCCCCTCTTCAGAGCCATTCCCAAGTCCAGGCCGCTGAGATTTCAGACCATCTGGGTATAATAGGGGTTCCCATGACCCTCTCCTTGGGGTGGATTAATTTGCTAGAGTGACTCACATAACTCAGGGAAGCACTTTGGTTTCCTGGTTTATTACGATGAGGAGAAGCAAAGGATGGGGATGGGAAGAGGGGCTTGCATGCTCTCTCCAGGTGCTGTCCCTTCTAGCAACCTCTGTATGGGCTAGGCAGGCAGCTAGTTTAGGATCTGCTGAGCTGGAGGGATCTGCAAGCAACAACCCTGCTCCCCCAGCCACATGTGCAATTCTGTTCTCCTGTCAATCAAAATGCCCCCTTTTTCTGGGATGCACTGCTTCATGCAGAATCTGGGGGAAGACACCATGGAAATATGGATATTAACCTGCATGTGGGATTTATGGAGGTACCATAAAACTTCCAGGTGACTTCATGCTTGTGGAGGCACCAACCCTTACCTCATAAAAGAGACCAACACTGGAGGTGACCCCCTTCCACTGGAGACCATGACCTGGAGGAGGTGCTGGGGGGCTCTTTCCGCTTCCCCTCCCTCACCACTTTCTACTTTTGGGCTCTCTGCCCACTCACGATGGGTATTTCTGTGTGCGGAGCAACGCATGCTCACATGTATGTGTATGTGTGTGTGTGTGTGTGTGTGTTTTCTCACCTTTTAAATAAAAATTTACCTTATATATGTTAGTACCAAGAATGCCTCACTTTGTGCATGAGAAGAGCCTGGAATAAAAATCAACCCCTCCTCCCCCACTACACCTCCATGTGTTCAGCTTTCTGGAAGCTTTCCAAACTCAGCCTTCGGGGGTTGTTATGGAGGCATCAGTATGTGGGCACAATCGATTATATCGTTGCCCACTGGTGATCAACTTAACCTTCATTCCTCTCTCCTCCCTGGAGGTTGGGGAGTGGAACTAATCTCAACTCTGTAGCCCTGTCCTGGTTCTTCAGATGATCAGCCCACAGCACTGCCCCACCCACTTTGTCCTGAAACTACGTAGGGGCTGCCAGCCAACAGCCAACTCATTAGCACACAAAAATGACCCTTAGTACTTTGGAAATTCCAAAGATTTTAGGAGTTTTATGCCTGAAAATTGGACAAAGACCAAATGCATATTTTACAGTATCACTTTTTTATGTATTAGCAATTTTTTCTTCTTACTGCTTGGGAGTTTTCCATTGTGTGAATGACTGAGCTACATTTCATCTATTCTCCTGCTGATGAAATACAGTACTTTCACTGGGTTGCCAACTTTTTTTTTTTTTATAATTTTTTTTATTTGATAGGTAGAGTTATAGACAGTGAGAGAGAGAGAGACAGAGAGAAAGGTCTTCCTTCCGTTGGTTCACCCCCCAAATGGCGGCTACAGAAGCCATTTGGAGATCCGAAGCCAGGAGCCAGGTGCTTCCTCCTAGTCTCCCATGCGGGTGCAGGGCCCAAGCACTTGGGACATCCTCCACTGCCTTCCCGAGCCACAGCAGAGAGCTGGCCTGAAAGAGGAGCAGCTGGGACTAGAACCAGTGCCCATATGGGATGCCGGTGCCGAAGGTGGAGGATTAACCAAGTGAGCCACAGCGCCGGCCCCCTGTTTTTTTTTTTTTTTTTTAAAGATTCATTTATTTGAAAGTCGGAGTTACAGAGAGAGGAGAGGCAGAGAGAGAGAGACAGAGAGAGACAGAGAGACAGAGAGAGATATCTTCCATCCGATGGTTCACTTCCCAGTTGACCACAATGGCCAGAGCTGTGCCAATCGGAAGCCAGGAGCCAGAAGCTTCCTCCAGGTCTCCCATGCAGGTGCAGGGGCCCAAGGACCTGGACCATCTTCTACTGCTTTTCTAGGCCATAGCAGAGAGCTGGATCAGAAGAGGAGCAGCCGGGACTCGAACCAGCGCCCATATGGGATGCCGGCACTTCAGGCCAGGGTGTTAACCTGCACCGACCCCTTGCCAACATTTTAGACCAGAGTTCAAATCCAGCTTCTGCCACAAGGCTGCCTATGGACTAGTCACTTTGCTTCTAGGAGACTCAGTTTACTCATCTACATAATAGGGCAAGTTATAGCCATTGCTTACTGAGTGTTTGCCTGGCAGTTTTCCAGCTGTTTTACTTGCATTAGTTCATTTAACCCTTACAACAACCCATGAGGTGGATATATTACTAGTGCCACTTCACAGATGAGAAAACTGGGTACCCCACCTTGTGAGTGTTCAGTGAGATAGTGGGTGTGGTAAAGGTTAGCTCTTATTTGTAATAAACTAGCTGGATCTTGGAGACGTTTAAGTTTACTCTTCCTCACTACTAATTGGAACTAGGGTTGCCAAATAAAATACAGGCTGCCCAATTAAATTTGAATTTTAGATAATGAAAGTTTTGGCATTAGTATGTTATATACGATATTTGGCTGTGTTTATACTAAAAAAAGTATCCATTGTGTATATGAAATTCAAATCTAACTGGGCCTCTTACATTTTTATTTCTAACTCTGACAATCCTCCCAATTTGTACCCCAAATTGCAGATGAGGAAATAGTTTCAAAGAGGGCAAATAATGGAGCCCCAGCCTCAGGTCCTAAGTGATCTCTTTGGATTCAGATCTCAGGCTCTCCAAAGCCAGGTCCAGTATCTTCTCTCCTTTACACACAGCTTCTCAGGACTTCCTCTGCCTTGAGCAGTTGAAAGCAGAGGAGTTCCAGGGAAGAGGAGGATAAAACAGGTGACAGGTGGTCTGTGGGCTTCTCAGGTTTCTCCCCCACCTCCTCCTAGCTCCGCCCCTGCTGCCTTCCCTTCCCCCTCTGAGAGGCCCAGGAACCTCCTTCCTGTGCTGGTGGCAGACTGCTCCAGCCTTGCACACACACACACACACACACACACACACACACACACACACCCTGCTCTCGCAGCACAGGGTCTTGCCCAGCACTAACGTGGATGTCCTAGTCCAGGAGGGTGAAGGTGGCGGGAGGCTTTTTCAGGCACTGTTTCCGCACTCTGACCAAGCCACGACTGGGCTGTTCTGGCTCCGGGAACCTGGGAGCAGAGCTACACAGCATGAGAGAATGAGGAAATGGCCAGGCCGGTATTCCCGGCTCTACCCACTCAGCTTCTCCTTGGAGAACCACCTACCTACCCTGGACCGCCTGGACTCTTTACATAAACCAAGAAGGTAGGATCTGTTATTCCCATTTAGAGATTTGGATTTTGAGGTTCATATGACTGTGCCTAAGACCCTCAAAGCAAGTTATTGACAAAATAAGAACTCGATCTTTCATTGGTATGCCTCTGAAGCCTACATTATTAATTCCTGCTATCCTGCCTCCCAGATTAGAGCCATTTACTCTTTTGGCATTAGCAAGAAGGGCAGCATAGTGTAGTCCAGTGGTTTTCAAAGCCGGGACCCTGGTCATGAGCAGCATCTAAGAACTTAGAAATGTTAATTCTTGGGCCTGCTCCCAGAACTTCCTGGCTCAGAAATTCTGAGGGTCTTGGCAGACTGTTTCACTGTTTGGTGAAGCAGTGAAGACACTACTTGGGATGCTCACGTCCCATACCAGAGTGCATGGGTTTGGGTTCTGGGTCTGCTTCAGAGTCCAGCTTCCTGCTAATGCACACCTTGGGAGGCAGCAGGTGTTGGTGCAAGTACTTGGGCCCCTGCCACCTACGTGGGAGACCTGGATGGAATTCCTGGCTCTTGGCTTTGGCCTGGCCCAGCTGCAGCTGTTGCTGGCTTGGGAGTGGAATGGAAGATCTCTGTCTCTCTACCTATCAAATAAAATGTGAAAAAATCAAATAAATCAAAAACTGCTTAAAATTCTGGGTATGACACCTAATGATCTGAGGTTTTGACAACCCTCCATGCCTTTCCTTGCTACCCAGTGAGGGATCCAGGTGGTGTTCTGGATTCCCAGCGTAACTAACTTAAAGGGAAGCTGTCACAGTGTCTTAGCCCTCGATGTCCCACACATGAAGGAGGAGGAGGAGTTCACCAAGTTCCTTGCAGCAGGAAGCCCCCTGGTATCACCTGTGACCACTGATGGCGGTCATGCCTGATCGCTGCTTCTTCAGAGATCCTGAAGAGACTCGCGAGGAAGAGCAGACCGCTGCTGAGAGGACTGTGACCAAGGAGGGACTGCAGGGCGGATGGCTGGCCCGCTCCTGCGCTTACCGCCACAGCTACTGCTGTCTGAGGTTGCGGACTGGTCGGAGGGATTCCAGGCGCCCTCTGTGCCTATGCAGCGGTTCCCTGTGAAGACCAGAGTGCTCAGGCGGCTGCTGAAGACTGGGCTGCAGCCCCACTGTCCGTGATACCGAATAGGTAGGAGCAACCACTGAGGGGTCTCAAGCTGCTCTTCATAGTCTCCAAAGCAAAGCAGAAACGACGTTGATGGCAAACAAACACCAGTTTCTGAAAAGGAAGAATCCCTCCAGGCAATTCTTATGTACCCTTAAATTTGAGAATTTTTGATTTGTAATAGAAAGAGATGCATTTTTACAACAAAATGAGTATATATTTACAGCACAGTGTTGTGGTAAGGGTTAAGCTGCCATTTGCAATGCCAATATCCTAATATCAGAGTGACATTCTGATATTCTTGCTACTCTGCCTCTGGTCTAGCTCCCTGTTAATGCACCTGGGAAAGCAGTGGAAGATGGCCTAAGTGCTTGGGCCCCTGCACCTGTGTGAAAGACCTGGATGGAGTTCCTGGTTCTTGGCTTTGGCCTGACCCATCCCTTGGCCATTGCAGCCATCTAAGAACTGAACCAGCAGATGGATCATGGCGCTCTCTCTCGCTCTCTCTCTCTCTCTCTCTCTGATACTCTGCCTTTTAAAGAAATAAATCTTTTATTTAAAACAACCTTTTTTTTTTTTTTGACAGGCAGAGTGGACAGTGAGAGAGAGAGAGACAGAAAGGTCTTCCTTTGCCGTTGGTTCACCCCCCAATGGCCGCTGCGGCCGGCACACTGCACTGATCCAAAGCCAGGAGCCAGGTGCTTCCTCCTGGTCTCCCATGCAGGTGTAGGGCCAAAGCACTTGGGCCAATCTCCACTTCCCTCCCAGGCCACAGCAGAGAGCTGGACTGGAAGAGGGGCAACCAGGACAGAATCTGGCGCCCTGACCGGGACTAGAACTTGGTGTGCCGGCACCGCAAGGCAGAGGATTAGCCTATTGAGCCACAGCGCCGGCCATAAAACAAACATTTTAAAATAAATTTTTAAAAAAGATTTATTTATTCTAAAGGCTTAGTTTATCTATCTTTTTGTTTGTTTGTTTGTTTGTTTATTTATTAGAGAAAGGTCTTCCTTCCATTGGTTCACTCCCCAAATGGCTGCTACAGCTGGTGCTGTGCTGATCCAAAGCCTCTTCCTGGTCTCCCATGCATGTGCAGGGACCCAAGGACTTGGGCCATCCTCTGCTGCCCTCCTGGGCCACAGCAGAGAGCTGGACTGGAAGAGGAGCAACCGGGACTAGGACTTGGCACCCATATGGGATACCAGCACCGCAGGCGGAGGATTAACCGAATGAGCCACAGTGCCAGCCCCTATCTCTCTCTCTCTCTCCATCCATCCATCCATCCATCCATCCATCAATCCATCCATCCATCCATCCATCTATAGAGAGAGGTCTTTCATCCGCTGGTTCATTCCCCAGATGGCTGCAACGGCCAGAGCTGGGCCAGGCTGAAGCTAGGAGCCAGGAGCTCCATCCAGGTCTCTCTTGGTTAGCAGAAGCCCAAGCACTTGGGTCATCTTCTGCTGCTTTTCCCAGGCCATTTTCAGGGAGCTGGATTGGAAGTGAAGCAGTTGAGACATGAACCAGCACCCATATGGGATGCCAGCATCGTAGGTAGCAGCTTTACCCACTATGCCACAATAGCAGCCCCTTAAACTTTTATCATTGTACAGTACAGAGAAAAATACACAGATCCTAGGGTTACAGCTGGATGAATTTTCACACAATGGCTTGTGTGCCAGCACCTAGATCAAGGCACAGATCATTATCACTGCCCTGAGAAGTACCTTTGTGCCTCTTTCCAGATACACCTCCCCTGAAAAGATAACCACTATTCTGACTTCTAATGTTATAGATTTGTTTTGCCTAATATTATATAGTTTTAAAGTTATAGATGGGGGCCAGTGCCATGGCACAGTGGGTTAAGCTGCCCTCTGCAGTACAGGCATCCTTCATGGCCACCGGTTCAAGTCCCGGCTGCTGCACTTCCGATCCAGATCCCTACTTATGGCCTGGGAAAGCATGGAAGATTGCCCTAGTCCTTGGGCACCTGCACCCATGTGGGAGACCCTAAGGAAGCTCCTGGCTCTTGGCTTCAGAATGGTCCAGCCCTGGCTACTGCAGCCATTTGGGAAGTGAATCAGTGGATGGATGCTCTCTCTATGTCTGTCTCCTCTCTCTCTCTCTGTAACTCTTGACTTTCAAATAAATAAATAAATCTTTTCAAAAAATTCTAGATCAAGACTAAATCTGCATCCAGAGAGAGTATTTGGCTAGGTTCCTGGCTGAGTGCTCCTGACCAGTCATTTACTTTCCTTCAGACTCAATTTTCTTCTCTGTATAATGGTCATGATAATACTTCATACCTTAAAGGGTTGTTACATTTCCCAAACTTTTCTAGTGACAAGAATGCCTTGGAGCTCTGGTTAAAAAAACCAGATTCCCCTACAGCATAACCCTTAATAGGACAAACATAGTTGTGTTGTGAAGAAATACTTTTACTTTTTTTGTGTGTACAAAGCATAAACACACAGTATATAAATAGATACATATTATATTGTGCCATTAAACTTTCATGGATGGGGCTGGCGCTGTGGCATAGAGGGTAAAGCCACTGCCTGCAGTGCCGGCATCCCATAAGGGCGCCAGTTCGAGACCCAGTTGCTCCACTTTGGATTCTGCTCTCTGCTATGGCCTGGGAAAGCAGTAGAAGATGGTCTAAGTGCTTGGGCCCCTGCACCCACGTGGGAGACCCAAAAGAAGCTCCTGGCTTCTGGCTTCAGATCCGCCCAGTTCTGGCCATTGCGGCCATTTGGGGAGTGAACCAGCAGATGGGAGACTTCTTCCTCTGCCTCTCTGTAACTCTGTCTTTCAAATAAATGAATAAATCTTAAAAAAAAAAAAAAACTTTCATGGATGGGATAACTGGAGGAATATGTCTAAAAATGCTCTTTAGAGAGAGAACTTTTTAAAAAAATATTGGTAAACACTGCCCTAGAGCAGTGATTCTCCCAATGTGGAGATCTTGGTTAAAAATGCAAATTCTTGGGGCTGGTGCAGTGGCATAGTAGATTTTAAGCCTTCATCTGTGTTGCTGGCATCCCATATGGGCACTGGTTCAAGTCCTGGCTGCTCCAGTTCTGGTCCAGCTCTCTGCTATGGCCTGGAGAAGCAGTGGAAGATGGCCCAAGTGCTTGGGCCCCTGCACCCATGCGGGAGAGCCAGAAGAAGCTCCTGGTTCCTGGCTTTGGATCTGCCCAGCTCCAGCCGTGGCAGCCATGTGGGGAGTGAACCAGCAGATTGAACATCTTTCTCTTTGCCTCTCAAAAAGAAAAAAAAAAATAAGATTTTCCAAAAACTTTGTTATGAGAAAAAGCTGCCAAAAATTATATTAAAAATGCAAATTCTCAGGCCCTACCGCAGACCTATGGAATCAGAAGCAGACAGGGCCCCCAGGGATCTGTGGTTTAAACACAGAACCACCTGCAGGTGGTTGAGTCCTGACTGCAAGACTCCCTGCTCTAGAGAATCTGAGTGGGGTAGGTCCTTGGAATCTGTTTTTAACAAGCTGTCCAAAGGGGGTAATGCGGAACCACAGTGGTTTTGAAAGTACTTTGAAAAGTGTGACTTTCCAGATGGTAAAACAGTATTTTCATTAGGAGGAAACAGGCTAAATAATAATAGCAAAGGTCACTAATTACGGAGCGCTTCCTTGTGCCTGAGTCACTACTTGCACGGCCTATTACTTCTCACAAACAACTGTGCAGGACTTGGGCGGAGGGATGGGAAGGCAGACTGCCCAGGTTCTTATCCGGTATGTGACTGTGAGGCCAGGTGACAACGGTCCTTCTCTCATTGATGTGTTGTGAGCAGGAAGGGAGCTGGGTGCTCACTCCTAGAGAACACCAACCACGCGGGCGCCTCACCACGCCCATCATCCCCAAGCCTCCCTGTTAAAGGCTGGAGGAGGAGGATTTGAGTCCACTCAGTGTCTGTTTTTAGGGACTAAGCTGGGGGCCACCTCTGCAGCGCAGTGGGTTAAGCCACTACTTGGGATGCCCACAGACATGCCATATAACAGTGCCTGGGATCCAGTCCCACCTCCGGCTCGCTCCCAATCCAGCTTCCTGCCAAAGCATCCCGGGAGGCAGGGGAGGATGACCCAGGTGCTTGGGTCTCTGCCACCCACGTGGGAGACACAGAGGGATTTCCAGGCTGCTGGCTTCGGCCCGGCCATTTAGGTGTAAACCAGCAGATGGAATCTCTCTGTCTCTCCCTCTCGCTGTCACTCTGCCTTTCAAATAAAAACAAAAAAAGAAATGCAAATGATCAGACTCTGTCCTAAATCTACTGAAATTCTGGGGGCGGGAGCTCAGCAGTGTAAGTTTTAAAAAGCCCCTCAGGCGATTCTATGCACACTGCAGTTTGGCAACTCCAGCTACAGTCTTCAGAGGTTCTGGTGGGCGGGGTGCTAAGAACAAAAAAGGAAAAAGAAAGCGGAGCTGGGAGCCACTGGAGTCCTCACCTGGGCTGGGAAGAACTCCACTTAGCAGCTCTCACCAGCCCCCAGCTCTCCCGGCCCGGCAGCTGGCTGGCGCGCAAGGCCTGCTGGGGCTTGTAGTCCGGGCCGCTCCCGAGTGGAGGCGCCTGCGCATTGGCCGCTAACTCGCTTTAGTCGCTGTGGTCGGGGCTCGGGACCGGCTGCCATCTTAGTCGAGGGACTGAGGAGTCGCCGCCGCCCCGAGTCCCGGTAAACACCCGCGGGCTGACTGGGGGCGGTTCTGGGAGGAGGGGGAAGCCTGGGTGAGAATGACCTGAGAGAACGAGGGGTCGAGGAGTGCGGCGCCCGAGCCAGGACCGCCCCAGCGGCTGCGGCTGCTCCTGCCCTCCTAGCCGGTGTTCGTGGGGGGCGCGGGGAGCACGGGCCAGTGGCCGGGGCCGGGCGAGGGCTCGGATCGGCCAGACACACCGCAGGGCCGGCGCCTGCCGAGTTGCCCCGACCCCCTCGTCTCGTGGGCTCTCAAGTTGTGAGCGGGATGGGCCGCGGCGGACGTGGGCAGGGTCCATCCCCGCGCCCCTCCGCCGCTCCCGGGGGCCACTCTCCCGAGGCCCGGCCTACGCGCGGGGCCGGGCGGCCGCGGGCTACGTGGCCCTGTGAGGGGCGGCGGCCAGGCCCACCTGCCTCTGGTCTGGCCCTCCCGGGACTTTGCCGAGCCTTTGGTCTCCAGGAGGGCCCAGCCCGGCGGCTGCCTCCTCTGGTCTCCTCCACTCCCCTCCTCCCTCCATTGTCCCCCCGCGTGGTGGTCCCGGGCCGGGCGCCCTCCCCGGCGCCCGCCGCCACCGCCGCCGCGGCGCCGACTTGTGCAGACGTGGAGCTGTCACTGCCCTTGGTCCGAAGAGTGCCCTTTTCTTTAGCAGAGAAGAAAGTAGCTGTGAATGTGTTCTAAGGGCCGAAACGTGAGGAAGACGAGACTTTGAAGCGGTGAACTCAAGTTTGGAGACTCCGTTCGGGCCGCGACTTTGGAGAAACGGGATTTGTGCTCCCGAGGTCATCGTCGGGCCTAAAGTTAGTCAGAGAAGTAACGAGGTGAACTTGCGAAGTATCCGAAATTCTCCTTTCCCCCAGAACAACTCAGCGGGTTTTGTGGTTATATTAGTATCCTAGTCTTGTTACATTTTCTGCCGTTCTAACACCGCTGTAGTATACTTGCTTTGGATGGGGGGTGGGGAAGGAAGAGTGGGGTTTTTCTTTGAAAATTATTGAGCCTTTTTTTGGAGCCAGCCTCCTGTGGTCGGACTTAGGTGGATCGCCCTGCATCTGTTCCTAATATAATTCGACTTTAAGGAAATAGGTAAAGGCAGTGTTATTTCCACCGGCAGAATCGGCGAAGGACTTGCTGCTTCTCTGAAAGTTATCATGGCAGATCTGGTGAGAGCCTGCACGGTGTATTGACATGTTTACTCAAGGTGCAATGACTTCATTTTTCGGATTTAAAAATGAAAGTGGAAATTCTGCTTTTTAGAACAGTGGGTATAAGTCCAAAAGGACTTCATCTTCAGCGTGCGGGTCAAGGCAGCAGTGATAATGTGAGAATGAAAAAAAAAAAAAGAGTGCACAGAACTTCACTGTAGTCCAAAGTAAATAATTTCTACAGTCTTTTAAAAAACACATCTTTACACCTATTGCAAGAGAAAGGCAAACCAGCGGTCTCCAAATATGACCATTAGGGTAATGTTTTTTTTAAAAGTAGACATCCAGCTTCTTCCGTCTGAGATTGATTTAATAGATCTGGGTTGGCTTCCGTTTGTTTTCAGAACATGCCTCAGGTGATTCTAATGGGCCTGGGAACTACTGAGGTAAACAGTATTGTGGACATACCAAGGACAGCTCAAGAAACTTTTGAGACTGAGAGACGAGGAAGTGGTTAGTTCTGACTAGGGGTTGGCCAGAGGAGGAATCTAGACCTGCCCTTAGACCTGTGTTGGATCTTAGGTGATGAGCAGTTACATGACAAAGGTGAGGAAGAGGGGTAGAGAGAGGGAACATCTCAACCCTATGTGATGGCTGGAAGAAGGGTTCCGGGAGCGGGCAGAGAGTGGGATAGGGAAGGAGAGCTTTATGAGATGTGAAGAATGAAAGGTAAAAAGAAGCAGCTATGTGAAATGTTCTAAATATAATGCTGGAAATTTTGAATTTTGTTGTCGCTGGAAACATGCTGATTCTTACACAGGGATGAGAGGTGAGCGCCTGCGTTTTAGAAAGATTGCTCTGATACCAGAGAAAGGTTGGAAGAGTGGCTGTTGCAGAAGTCTAGGTGAGAAGTGACAAAGCCTGATGTTGCGGGAGAGACAGCTGGGATGGGTAAGGGATTGGATTCAGCTTTTTACTAGTGTGGTTTGTTCCTGTATTTTTGGATGAGGATTTTGGCAGGGAAGCAAGTCTGTGTAACAGGCTGCTTTTCTCTCAAAGGAACCCATTAGTGAGTCTGAATAGCATTGCCAGGTTATTTACGTTACTAGTATTAGAGTGAATTACTCACAAGCATATAAGAAATTAGAACCATGTCAGGTGCGATTTAGAAGATAACTTGACTGAAATTGACTGTCAACACAGGTGATTCAGGCTTGTTGGAGGTGTTTTTTGACAGTCTACCGAAATTTAATACTCAATTTTTAGAGTTGGAGATATTATGTACTCGATTTTGGCAAATAAATTTTGGTTTATAGGCCAACTTGAATTGAAGTAGCTGTCAGAGGAATTGTGTTTAGAAGGATTCTGGTTGCGTGGATTCTCTGGAAATGTGTTATGTTTAACTAGTGTTGCCTCCAGCTGATGGTTACCTAGTGGGTTACAAGGAGTCTTCATTAAGTTTATGGAAAAGCTATGAATCGATTCAAAATATGTTGCACCAAAATTATCTTTCAATTTTATTTTTCACAGACTGTGTAGTACCCTTCTTTATATGTGCCACGTATTTTTTTTTTAAAGATTTATTTTTTTATTTGAAAGGCAGAGTTAAAGCGAGAGAGATCCTCCATCTGCTGGTTCACTCCCCAAAAGTCTACAATCACCTGAGCTGGGCCAGCCAGGAGCCTCATTCAGGTCTCCTACATGAGTGCTGGGACCCAAGCACTCTGCTGTTGCCTTCCCGGGCACACCAGCAGGGAGCTGGATGGGAAATGTTGTAGGCGGCATGTGGGTACAGGGGCCCAGACACTTGAGCCATCTTCCGCTACCTTCCCAGGCACGTTAGCAGGGAACTGAATAGGAAGTAGAACAGCTGAGACTCAAATCAATGGCCATGTATGACGCTGACATCACAGGCAGCATCTTAACCTGCTGTACCACAGCAGCCATCACAAGGTATTCCCAGACTAGTCCAACCTATTAGTTTTCTGTTTGGTTTTAAAATTATTTAATTACAAATTTTTAAAGATGTATTTATTTGGGCCGGCACTGTGACTCACTTGGTCAATACTCCACCTGCGGTGCCAGCATCCCATATGGGCACCGGGTTCCAGTCCCGGTTGCTCCTCTTCCAGTCTGGCTCTCTCTTGTGGCCCAGAAAGGCAGTGGAGGATGGCCCAGGTGCTTGGGCCCCTGCACCCGCATAGGGGACCAGGAGGAAGCACCTGGCTCCTGGCTTCAGATCGGCGTAGCTCCGGCCATGGCAGCCATTTGGGGGGTAAACCAACAGAAGGAAGACCTTTCTCTCTGTCTCTCTCACTGTCTAACTATATCTGTCAAATAAATAAAAAAAGATTTATTTATTTGAAAGGCAGAGTTACAGAGAGAGCGCGCGCATAAGTACAAATGCGATCAATTTTCTATCTGTTGGTTCACTCCCCAAAGGGCTGCAACAGCCAGGGCTGGGCCAGACTAAAGCTAGGAGCTTCAAACTCCATTCTGGTCTCCCACATACTGCTTTTCCAGGTGCATTAGCAGGGAGCTGGATCAGAAGTGGAGCAGCCAGGACTTGAACTGGCACCCATATGGGATGCTGGTGTCACAGGTGGCAGCGCAGCCTGCTGTGCCACAGCTCTGGCCTCTGATTGTTTTTGAATTTTTATTTTTTTTAAAGGTCAAATAATTTATCTGAAACTAGTTAAGAGTCAGAGCTAGGACTAGAACCAGGTTTTGCAGTGCTCAGTCTGGTATTCTAAAGAGCTTTTGGTGTAAGACCAGGAAAAAAAAAATGAGGTATTTTCAGCTTATTCCTCTTGACTGTTTAGACAAGAGTTTAACAAGGAACTTTGGCCCAGAAACAAGTTTGTTCTGTTCATTCTGGCTGAAAAAACTTGTGTTAGTACTGGTGGGAAATAGTCACCTGTTTGATTCCCTCCATTCCCCCTCCTACCAACTCCCTACTTTTCTTTTTCCTCACCACTTCTGATTTTGGATATTGGAGATTGATTTTCTCTACATAAGTTGAATCAAAAGCATGCAAGTTTTTTTCCCCCTGTATTTATAGTTCTTAGCCAAATTCTGCGCTTATAATAAGCAGTCAGTAAAGGCATGTGGATTTTTCGTGGCTGTAAATGATACTGGCTTTGAGACAATATGAATTAGTAAAGGGTTTCACAGAATTGATTTGTAGCATTCTCTGATTGGGAGGTTAGCCCTCAGCTAAAACTGTTAGGTTGGAAACTATCCTCACCTCAAGGAGTAGTTAACCCTGCTATTCCTGCCCCTGTCTGCCTCTAGTCTAGTAGTGCACTTCCATGTAAAACTGCTGTCCCCTCAACTCTTTTTGCTTTTTTTCAGAACTGGCTGTGGTCAGATCCTTGGAGTGCTTTTTCTTTTCCTGTCCCTAGAGAATTCCCCATTACGGGAATCATCCTTACCGTGACCCTTATATGTTTATGTTGTGATTTTCATTTGGCCACATGTCCTTTGTACCTAAGTTGATGTCATCCTGTTCTGTGTATGAATCATTCCCCCCACCTCACGCTCTACCTACCTGCTCCATCAAACATTATCTCCTGAAGAATTTTTTAAAAGCCTTTGTGCTGTGTGAGTCCCAAGATCATTGCAAATATGGTGTGTTTAATCATAGAAATAATGTTAATGGACTCTCCCTACCCTTTTAGGTAACATGCCTTTCACAGTGGCCTTCTGGAGACAACGCCTTAACCAAAAGAAGTGATTTGAACTGTGAGAACTTCAGGTATGGCGACATTCCTACAAGAAAGATTTGGGGGCAGGAGTGATGCAGAGGACAAACCCTGGTCTCATATAACTACTGTGGGGAGATGTGGGGTGAGAGAGCATTGTTGGTGCTGGTTATGTCAGTTTATTGAAGAAATAGGCATTTTCCAAAAGCCTCTTCTACAAAGATTAGCCCATAAACTATACTTTTTCTTAATTTGGGTCCTCTGAGTTTTCTGTATCACTCCATCATACTTTGCCGTTTGTGCTGTTTTATAAATATTTTTCTATATAAACTTGTCTAGGTATTTGCACATGTATTGGTAAGAAGTGGAGGAATTGAAAAGAGGGCAACATGGTTCAATGGAAGAAAGAGGATTTAGGAAGAAAAGTTTGGGTTCTGATTTGCCTTTACCACTGACAAACTGAATGGCTTTTGGCAACTTATTTAATCTCCTTGGACATAAATTTATGTATCTATAACACAGAGGTATTGATTTTTATCTGTCTACTTGGTATGATTGTAAATCAGATAAAACATTGTAAATTTTCAGAAAAGAATGAATTCATATTAAGATAATCTTAACATGATTCACAGAATGGGAGAAATTTGGCAATAATATTGTGAAGGAAAGCATGAGAGTAAGACATTACTTTAAAAAGTTAGGAGAGAGGGGGCTGGTAATACGGTAGGTTAATCCTCAGCCTGCAGTGCTGGATCCCATAGGGGCACCGGTTCGAGTCCTTGCTGGTCCTCTTCTGATCCAGCTCTTTGCTGTGGCATGGAAAAGCAGAAGATGATGACGCAAGTGCTTGGGCTCCTGTACCAGTGTGGGAGACCTGGAAGAAGCTCCTGGCTTTGGATTGGTCCAGCTCTGGCTGTTGAGGCCATTTGGAGAATGAACCAATGGATGGAAGATTTCTGTCTTTCCCTCTCATTGTCTGTAATTCTACTTCTCAAATAAATAAATAAAAGATCTTAAAAAAAAGTCAGAGAAAAGAGAAACACTACTAGATAAAAAAATAGTAGAACATAAAGTCAAACTGAATAGGGAGTGAATGAAGTAGAGCAGGTAATTTGGTAGGTAAGAAAGCTGAATAGGGGCTGGTGTTGTTGTGCAGTGGGTTAAGCTGCCGCCTAAGATGCAGCCATTCCATATGGGTGCTGGTTCAAGTCCTGGATGCCCCACTTCCAATCCAACTCCCTGCTAATGCACCTGGGAAGACAGCGGAAGGGCCTCTACCGCTGACAAGGGAGAACTGGATGGAGTTTCAGGCTCCTGGCTTTGGCCTGGCCTTGCCCTGGCTGTTGTGGCCATGGGGAGTGAACCAGTGGCTGGAACATCTCTCCTTTTTCTTTCTCTCTCAAAATCTGGCCATTTGAGGCAACCTGGATGAACCTACTAAATGAAATAAGTCAGACACAGAAAATATATACAGACAAATACATAATTTCACTTAAGTTGTCGAGTCTAAAAATGTCTCACTCATAGAAATGGAGAGAAGAGTGGTTATTGGTTGGGGATTAGGAGAATGGGAAAAATGAGGAGATGTTGGTCAAAGGGAACAAACTTGAAGTTATGAGTAAATTCTGAAGCCCTAATATACAGCATAGTAACTATAATTTGATAATCATATACTTGATATTCACTAAACATATCTGAAATTTTTTAAAAAAATTTATTTTATTTATTTGAAAGACTGAGTTACAGAGAGAGGGAAATATGAGACATCTTCCATCTGCTGCTTCACTCCCCAAATGGCCACAACGGCCAGAGCTGGGCCAGGCTGAAGTCAGGAGCCAGGAGCTGCTTCTTCTGGAGCTTCTTCACGTGGATGCAGGGGCCCAAGCACATGGGCCATCTGATGCTTTCCCAGGCACGGTAGCAGGGAATCAGAAGTGGAGCACCTAGAACTCGAACTCATTCCCATATGGGATGCTGACACTGCAAGCAGCGGCTTTACTGCTGTGCCATAGCTCTGGTCCTGGGATTTTTTTTTTTTTTTAATAATTATTTATTTGAAAGGCAGAGAGAGAGAGAGAGAAAGAGATCAATTGATTTTCCATCTGCTGGTTCATATCCCAAATATCCAAAAGAGTCAAGGCAAGTTCGAAGCTAGGAGCAAGGAACTTTAACCAGGTCTCCCAAGTGGGTGAACCATCATCTACTTTCTTGGGCCATTATCTTTCTTCATATGCATTAGCAAGAAGCTAGATTAGAAGCGTGGGTAGCCAGGGCTCAACCAGGCATTCCAGTTTCTTTTCTCTACTGTGAACACTAGTATTTATTATTTATTCATCTGTATTATTCATTCATCTTTGTGTTTAGCTTATTTTTGTTAACTACTTGCCTCATAAGCACTCAAGACCAGTTATGATTTGTTTATGGTGGTGTCCCATTGTTAGAATCAAATGTGTGCCTAATTTGTTCTTTTTGATAATTATGGAGAGAAAGGAAGGAATGGTTAGATTATTTGTGAGAGACATTAGAAAGGAAGTGGGTAAGAGGGAAAGTAGATAAATGAGATCTCAGAGGAAGAGGTCTCAGAAGAGGAAGAAAGAAAAGAAATGAAAAATACATAGAAGAACAACACAAAAAAGAAAAAGCAGATGGTGTTATCTGCAGTAAAGGAACAAGGCAGCTTCCTTTCTTCGGTGGTGATGTAATTCCTCTCAGAAAATATGTGCTAGGAAAGATCATTCTGTATACAGAGTATCTTTAAAATATTTCTCAAAGTATCTATTTCATCCTGAGTTCACAAAGCAGTTCTTAGTGGAAAGAGACCTGGGCCAACATTTAGGAGACCTAGGGTTTAACCGGTGTTACTGATCACTTAGAATTCTGTTATCTTGGGCACTTCACTTGAATTTCTCTGGGCCTCATTTTCTTCGCTTGTTTATTGAATACTTTTTATTTTTTTTAAGAAAGATTGATTTGAAAGTCTGAGGTACAGAGGGAGAGGGAGAGATGGAACTGGATCAGAAGTGGAGTATCTGGGACTAGAACCAGCATCCATATGGTATGCCAGCATTGCAGTTGGCAGCTATACCTGACCACAATACAAGTCCCTATTGAATGTTTTGTGTATGATGTCTCAGGTTCTTTCTGGTTCATTCTCTTAATATACTTTGTGCTTCGTGTGTTTGCTCACTAATTTTTGGGGGCTTTATTGATTCGCAAAATAGGACTGCTATCAGAAATATCTAAAAAATAAGACTTAAATGAGAAGCTGTGTTTTTTTTTTTTTTTTTTTTTTTTCTTGTTTGAGAGGCAGAGTTAGAGAGAGAGAGAGACAGAGAGAAAGGTCTTCCTTTCAGTTGGTTCATCCCGCAAATGGCTGCTACGGCTGGCACGCTGCGCCGATCCGAAGCCAGGAGCCGGGTGCTTCCTCCTGGTCTCCCATACAGGTTTAGGGCCCAAGGACCTGGGCCATCTTCCACTGCCTACCCAGGCCACAGCAGAGAGCTGGACTGGAAGAGGAGCAACCGGGACAGAATCCGGCGCCCCAACCGGGACTAGAACCCGGGATGCCGGTGCTGCAGGCGGAGGATTAGCCTAGTGAGCCGTGGCACTGGCCAAGCCGTGTGCTTTTTAAAAAAACATTTATTTATTTATTTGAAAGGCATAGTCACTTAGAGAGTCCCCTATCCTGCAGTTCATTCCCTAAAGGCCACAATGGCTAGAGCTGGGCTAGGCTGAAAACAGGATTCTGGAACTCCATCCAGGTGTTCTGTGTGGGTGACAGGGGCCCAAGGAGTTGGACCATCTTCTGCTGCTTTCCCACTTATACTAGCAAGGAGCTTGATCAGAAGTGGAGCATGCAGGACTCAAACTGGCATGCATAAAGTATGCCAGCATCGCTGACAGAAGCTCAACCCACTGCACCATAACACTGTCCCCAAGAAGCCAAGTTATTTTAAGTTCTATTTTAAGCATTGACACAAAAACTTGTGGGTAATCTAAGTTTAGAAATGTTCAGTTTGTAATATTCAATAAGCATTTATTAAGCCACCTTAGTGCTGGATTCCAGAGTATTCAGATATAAAACTGTTTCAAAGATTTTGTGGTGTTTTGTTTTTTTTTGGGTCAGGAGAACAAACTTGCTTGTTAATAATTGTAAAAAATAAGATTTTAAAGGTTGTAGAATGGTTACATTGCATTGTAATTTAAGATAATGGTCCCTTTAACATAAGTGCCTCATTGTGGTAGGTATTGTAAAGGGTCATGATGAAAAAACCAGTTATTGCCCTCAAGAAATGTGCAATTCTTTTTACAGCTGGAAACTGCTTACCCTAATAGATATACAAAGGGTCTTCAAAAAGTTCATGGAAAATACATATTATGAAAATTGCATGCATTTCAGTTTTTTTGCACCAGTATAAATCTTCCTTCCATCCTTCCATCCTTCCTTCCATCCATCCATCCATCCATCCTTTCTCTCTTTCTCTTTTTCTCTCTCTTTCTCTCTCTCTCCTCTCTCTCTCTCTTTCTTTCTTTTAAAGATTTACGTATTTATTTGAAAGGCAGAGTTACAGAAAGAAGAGAGCTGTCTTCCATCTGCTGGTTCACTCCTCAAAAGGCTGCAATGGCCAGAGCTGTGCCTGGAGCCAGGAGTTTCTTCTAGGTCTCCCATGTGGGTGCAGGGGCTGATATGGGAGCTAGGCCAAGTCCCAGCTGCTTCACTTCCTATCCTGCTCCCTGCTAATGGCCTGGGAAAGCAGCAGAGGATGGCCCAAGTGCTTGGACCCCTGCACCCATGTGGGATACCTGGAAGAAGCTCCTGGCTTCAGACTGGCCCACCTCCTGCCATTGGCAGCCATTTGGGGAGAGAACTGGCAGATGTAAGACCTTTCTATCTCTCCCTCTCTCTTTCCCTTAACTTAGCCCCTCAAGTGAATAAATACATCTTTTTTTTTTAAAGATTTATTTATTGATTTGAAAGGCAGAGTTTATTGAGAGCAAGAGCGATTCTCCATCTGCTGGTTTATTCCCTAAATGGCCAAAACAGCCAAAACTGTTTTGGAGTCCCATTCAAATCTAGGAGCCAGGAGCCTCCTCCAGGCCTCTCAGGTGGATGTGGGGCCCAAGGACTTGGGCCATCTTCCGCTGTTTTTCCAGGCACATTAGCAGGGAGCTGGTGGAAGTGAAGCAGCTGGGGCTGGTAGTGGCACCCACATGGGATGCTGGCATCACAAGCAGTGGCTGCTCCCACTAAACCACAATTCCAGCCCCGCCAAGACTTTTTTTAAGGCATGAAAAATTCCAGAAGTGCTCTCTGCATTTTGGTAAGCTTTAATGTGCTTAGTCATTTATGTGAAGAAAAAGAGGACTTTCAAATGTAATCTTTTGATTTTTTTATTGCAAAGAATCAGTTCAGTTGGTCACAGAGGTAAGGATACTTGTCAAAAGGATTATATTGTAGGGGTTAACAGGGTATACTAGAGTTAGGTTTATTTGGAATATTGACTCTTCCGTGTACTGTTGGGATGATCGTGGGTGAGTAGCTTAACTTTCGTGCCTCAGTTTCCTCATCTGTACATTGGGAATTGTAGCAGCATATATCCATGGAGATAATATGTTCCTGCTTGAACAAAACTTGGCTCACAGTAAGCATGAAAATCATCATTTAGGTTCATTAATTGATTCATTAAGCTTATATAATAATGTTAGCATCATAAATTCCATGCATGTGGGGCCAGCATTGCAGCATAAAATCAGGCAGTAGATAAAATCACTGCCTGAAATGCTGGCAATTCCGTATGGCACCTGTTTATGTTCCAGCTGCTGCCCTTCTGATCCAGCTCCCTTCTAATGCACCTGGGAAAGCAGCAGAAGATGACAGAAGTGCTTGGGCCCTTGCACCCATGTGGGAGACGCAAATGAAGCTCCTGGTTCAGCCTTGGTCATTGTGGCCATTTAGGGAATTAACCAGCAGGTGGAAGATTTCTCTTAATCCTTCCTCTCTCTCTGTAATTCTGCCTTTCAAATAAATAAATCTTTTAAAAAAATATTTGACATCTTGGGAATGTACTCACAGTGTATCAGTGATTTAAAAAAAAATGTGGTATACTGGGTTAAGCCACTGGTTGGAATGCTGGTTTGAGTCCCACCTGCCCTGTACTTCTCATCCAACTTCCTACTTAATGTACCTGGAAGCAGCCAATAATGACCTAAGTACTTGAATCCCTGCCACCCATATGGGAGACCCCTATATATTTCTTGGCTCCTGACTTCAGCCTGGCCTTGACTGTTGTAGACATTTGGGGAGTAAGCCAGCAGAAGGAAGATATTTCTCTGTATCTCTTTTCTTTCTCCTTTTTTCTCTTTCTCACTCTGCCTTTCAAATATTTTTTTTTTTTTAAAAAAGGTTTTCAGGAGGTGAAAAATAGAGGTAAAATTCACATAAAATTTACCATTTTATTTTAACTTTTTTTCTAAAGATTTTTATTTATTTGAGAGGTATAGCCACGGACAGTGAAAGGGAGAGACAGAGAAAGGTCCTCCCTCTGCTGGTTCACTCCCCAGACGGCCGCAACTGCGGGAACTGTGCCGATCCGATCCGAAGCCAAAAGCCAGGAGACTCCTCTGGGTCTCCCATGTGGGTGCAGAGGCCCAAGCACTTGGGCTGTCCTCTGCTGCTTTCCCAGGCTACAGCAGAGAGCTGGACTGGAAGAGGGGCAGCCAGGACTCGAACTGTTGCCCATATGGGATGCCGGTGCCGCAGGGGAGGATTAACCCACTGTGCCACAACTCCGGCCCCTATTTTTTTTTTAACAGCTACTTTTAAAGTTTTATTTATTTACTTATTTTCATTTTATCTGAAAGTCAGACTTAGAAAAATCTTCCACCTGCTAGTTCACTCCCCAAATTCCTACAACAGCTGGGACCGGGCCAGGCCAAAGACAGGACACTAGAACTCCATCTGGGTCTACTGTATGGGTGTCAGAGACCCAACTACTTGAGTCATCTGCTGCTGCTTCCAAGAGTGCACATCAACAGGAAGGTGGATCGGGAGTGGAAGTGCTGAGTCTCAGCACCAGGCACTCTGACATGAGATGTGGGCATCCTCAGTGGAATCTTAACAGCTGTACCAACTGCCTGCTTCCAATATTTGCTGTTTTTAAAGTGCACAGTTCAGTGTTGGCTCACTAGTAGTCAGTGGGGATGGCAGACTGAGTGTGGCCCAATCATCTAGCTTTTTTCTAAAGAGAAGCTTGAATCTAGATTTTGTAAGAAATCTTTATTTTTAAATGTTGGCAGCTTACAAGTTCACACACTATGGGCCAAACAGATCACCACTGTGGACAAAATGGAACTTGACTTTCTGTGTCATAACCCATGTTCCCTGCTCTTTGGGAAGAAAGCCATTACTCACTTAAAGATATAAAACAGTTCAAGGAGTGAGCATTGTGGTGCAGTGGGTTAAGCTGCTGCTTGGGATGCCTGCATCCCTCATTGGAGTGTCTCAGGTCAAATCCCAGGACTGCTTCTCTTCTGATTCATGTTTCTGCTGATGTGCACCCTGGGAAGCAGCAGATGTTGGCCCAAGTACTTGAGCTTCTGCCACCCAGATGAAAATCTTGGCTCCTCTGCCTTTCAAATAAATTCTTTAAAAAAAGACGAAAGAAACAAATCACGCAACACCTCAGAACAGTCTAATGCATAATGATATATATGTAGAATAATAAAGGCAGAGAAAAGGGTGGAAACATTGTACAAGGGTAGAGAGACAGGAATGGACTTGGAGTGACAGTAATGTAGTGAATAGATTAGTTGGAGTTTAGTTTAAGCTATTTTGTGCAGGACTGGTATTAGGAGAAATTTTGAAAAAGTTAAGAGACTAGTCTTATTTTGGAATAACTTTGAAACTTATTGGCTGATAGGATGAAATGGTATTTTATGAGGATTTATTTGTCAGTATTGAGGTCTGTAACATTTACTAGGATAGAGAAGGTCTGGAGGCAGAGAGACCAGGCTACAGAGATGGCATTGAGAACGAAATGAAGGGGACCAAAGCTTATGTAAGAGGCAGAAGTGTGGAGTAGATGATGACATCCCATATTGCAAGCTTTTCCCCTATTCACTTGTGAACATTGGATATGTGAAGATAATACTTTGTATGGTCTGCCCAACTTTGTGGATCTTGCTTCATCCCTCTCTTACCCATAACATTCTCCTTACTGAAGGGTTGTATAAATATTCTTAAGATGTCCCAACTTACACTAGTAAAATAGAAAGAAAAGGGAAAAACTAAAGTAGTTCAACTACTTATCCAAAACATACCTAGTTTTGGATTTTTGGTGATTTCAGTTAACCTCTGGTACGTTTCATTAGACTGAGTTTATACATGGAATTTTTGTATTTACTAAGGTTTAGGAACACTGACAAATGGTTTGCTTTTGGAAAAGATGCAGAGTTTTGCTGCAAAACACTTGACATAATAATTCATGAATCAGAGTGTTTAAGAAACCAATAAATGTTGTAAGAAGGTAGAGTATGTTTATTCTATGTAACCTGAGAAAATGAATTTTCGGATTTAGTTTTCACCAGATCCTTTGTTCTATTTATACTTTCTCATGAATAACTTCCCTATGTATGTCAAGAAAATTTTCCTTATTGATTAAAATGCAAAATACATTTTAAATAATTGTTTTAGCAAGTAAACAAAATAGTGTAAGATTCAGTCTCTCTTTTTTTTAAGATTTATTTATTTATTTATTTGAAAGTCAGAGTTAGAGGGAGAGACAAAGAGATTCTCCATATGCTTGTACCTTACCTAGATGGCTGCAACAGTCAGGCCTGAGCCAGGCTGAAGCCAGGAGCCAGGAACTCCACCCAGGTCTCCCACGTGGGTTTGCAGGGGCCCAAGTACTTTGGCCATTTTCTGCTGCTTTTCCCAGGCTATTAACCCATTAACGGGGCTGGAGTGGAAGCAGAGCAGCCAGGTTCTGAACTGGTACGCAGATGCTATACCATGATGCTGTCTCTTCCCTCCCTGCCCTCCCCCCAATTCTTTTCCTTCTTTCCTTTTGAAAGGCAGAGAGGGAGAGTCAGAGAGATCTTCAGTCCACTTATTCACTCCTCAGATGGCCAGATTGAAGCCAGGAGCCCAGAATTCCATCCCAGTCTCCCACCCAGTCTCTTAGGTATAGGGCCCCAAGTACTTGAGTCATCCTCTGCTGCTCTCCCAGGCATAGTAGCAGAGAGCTAGTTTGGAAGTAGAGCAGCTGGGACTCGAACCTGTGCTTTTATGGGATGCTGGCATTGCAGGTGGCAGCTTTAACCTACTATGCTAACATGCTGCCCCCATAGTCTGAGTATTAAGACTATCTGAGTTAATTCTGCTTTTCAAACAAATGAATCTTTAAAAAAAAGTCTATCTGGGGCCTGCGCTGTTAGACGGTAAAGCTGCCGTTTGCAGTGCCGGCATCCCATGTGGGCGTCGGTTCGAGTCCCAGCTGTTCCACTTTGGATCCAGCTCTCTGTTATGGCCTGGGGAAGCAATACAACATGGCCCAAGTGCTTGGGCCCCTGCACCTGCGTGGGAGACCTGGAAGAAGCTCCTGGCTCCTGGCTTCAGATTGGCACAGCTCCGGCCATAGCGGCCATTTGGGGAGTGAACCAGCAGATGGAAGTCCTCTCTCTGCCTTTCCTTCTCTCTCTGTGTAACTCTTTTAAATAAATAAATCTTAAAAAATGTCTGAGGTAAGGCCGGCGCCGCGGCTCAATAGGCTAATCCTCCACCTTGCGGCGCCGGCACACCGGGTTCTAGTCCCGGTCGGGGCGCTGGATTCTGTCCCAGTTGCCTCTCTTCCAGGCTAGCTCTCTGCTGTGGTCAGGGAGTGCAGTGGAGGATGGCCCAAGTCCTTGGGCCCTGCACCCCATGGGAGACCAGGATAAGCACCTGGCTCCTGCCATCGGATCAGTGCGCTGCGCCGGCTGCAGCGCGCCGGCCGCGGCAGCCATTGGAGGGTGAACCAACAGCAAAGGAAGACCTTTTTCTCTGTCTCTCTCTCTCACTGTCCACTCTTCCTGTCCAAAAAAAAAAAAATGTCTGAGGTAAAGCAATATTTTCTTCATGGATGAATAAGATTACTGGATTGAGCCTCTAAGAAGTGCAGAAAGTTGCTGCCATTACAGAGATGCAGTAATAGCATCAAAAAAGCTAAGTTAAAATCTCATTTAATGAGGAATTTTTGCTTTACTTTCATAGTATGGTATGACCTCGCTTGGGAGTTCTTTTGTTCCAGAAATTAAAAGGGATTTTCAGTTGCTATCTCTAATTGTAGTTCTGCCTTGGAAATGGGGAGGAAAGGAACATGGGAAAGGAATTAGGTGCATTTTCTTCTGTGAAAAGTTGGTAGATAACAGGAAAGCTCAGATTGGTTTCTGTTCTTTTTAAACATATTTATTATAGGTCTTAAAGCTATATTCTGTATGTATTGAAGTGTGTAGCACCTTGCTGCGACTGCTTTTCCTTGTGCAAAGTGTTGCTGACGTTTTTCTGCTGTCATCTCTCCACTTTTGCCCTTGAAGGTTTATACTTTTTTATTCCTGTCTTTCATTTTGTTGCCCTAATTTTAGTTTATTTTTATTATATCATTGATGTTTTCATTGTGAAGATATCTGTCCTAATTTTTAAAAATTTATTTGTTTATTTGAAAGAGTTACAGAGAGGCAGAGAGAGAGAGAGAGGCGTTCCATCTTTTGATTCACTCCCCATATGGCAACAATGGCCAGAGCTGCGCTGATCTGAAACCAGGAGCTTCTTCTGGGTCTCCCATGTGGATGCAGGGGCCCAGGGACTTGGGCCATCTTCTACTGCTTTCCCAGGCCACAGCAGAGAGCTAGATTGGAAGTGGAGCAGCAGGGACTGGAACTGGCACTCATATGGGATGCTGGCATTGTAGGCTGTGGCTTTACTCCACAGTGCCGCACCCCCTAATTTTCATTATTTAGTTTTTTATTATTGTAGTAGGATATATAACAAATTTTACCTTTTGGATCATTTTTATGTCTTCATTTCACTGACATTAGGTATATTTACCTAGTTATGCAACCGTTGCCACTGCCAATCTGTTGAACTTTTTTTCATCTTTTTAAAAATTATTTATTTGTTTATTTGAAAGGCAGAGAGAGAGAGAGAGAGGTTTTCCATATGCTAGTTCACTCCCCAAACCAACACAAGGTTTTCCATATGCTAGTTCACTCCCCAAACCACCACAACTGCTAGGGCTGAGCCAGGAACTGTATGCAGGTCTCTCACATGGGTGGCAGGAACTCAAGTACTGGAGCCATCATTCACTGTTTGCTAGACATTAGCAGGGAGCTGGATTGAAAGCTGAGCAGCCAGGACTTGAATTGGCACTCTGACTAGGGATGCGGGCAAGGTTACAGGCATTGCAAGTGGTGGCTTAAATTGCTGTGCTACAATGCTGGGGACCTGTGTTTATTTTTATGATGGCTGTTCTTTGTATTCTTTAAAGATTCATTTCTTTCTTTATCTGAAACGCAGAGATACAGAGAGGCAGAGGCAGAAAGAGAGGTCTTCCGGGGCCGGCGCCGTGGCTCACTTGGTTAATCCTCTGCCTCCGGCGCCAAGCATCCCATATGGGCGCCAGGTTCTAGTCCCAGTTGCTCCTTTTCCAGTCTAGCTCTCTGCTGTGGCCTGGGAAGGCAGTGGAGGATGGCCCAAGTGCTTGAGCTCCTGCACCTGTATGAGAGACCAGGAAGAAGCTCCAGGCTCCTGGCTTCAGGTCGGCATAGCTCTGGCCATAGCAGCCATCTGGGGGGGTGAACCAATGGAAGGAAGACCTTTCTCTTTGTCTCTCTCTCTCACTAACTCTATTTGTCAAATAAATTAAAAAAAAAAAAAGAAAAAAGAAAAAGAGGTCTTCCATCCCCTGGTCCCCCAGATGACCGTAATGCCCAGAGCTGCACAGATCAGGAGCCAGGAGCTTCTTCTAGGTCTCCCACGCTGGTGCAGGAGCCCAAGGCCTTGGGCCATCTTCCGCTGCTTTCCCAGGCCATAGCTGAGAGCTGCATCAGAAGTGGAGCAAGGGACTGGAACCAGTGCTCATGGGATGTAGGTGTGGCAGGCAGCACCTTAACCTGTAGGGCTACAATGACAGCCTTTTTGCTTGTCTTTTTTTTAATCGGATTGTTTTTTGTTCTCTAATTATTTTGTAGGCTGCGGTCTGTTTCTTTTCTGCTTCTGGTCTACCTCTATTCCTCCTCTGTTTCTATTATTGACAAAGTAGCTGGAACCATTTACTCCTAGATATAGTCTCTCAGAGGATGATTGATTGTATAGAATGTTAAAAGTAGTATTTTCTGGAAAGGTGAAGATTGGACCTGGACTGGACCTTCACTGAATTTTCCCCTAGTTTTCAATATCTCTGTTCTTCCTCTTTAACCATAAACCTACTGGGATAAACATTTATAAAGGATTAAACTTTTAGCTAAATAAGTTCTTGTATTATTTTAGAGAAGGAAAATACAGGATTCTGTTGAAAGAAATTTGATTCTTTTAGAGGACTTGCTGTTACCGTTTGCTTAAGAAAATACAAACCAGCCTCAGTTTCAAACAAGGGTTTTATCTTTTGTGATTCTGAAGAGGCGGAAAACCTGTTTAATCATTTCAGTGATTTACTTCTATTTAAGTTGATTTCATTGTGTGATGGCTTCAAAATTTCTTATTTTTAAATTATTTATTTATTTATTTATTTATTTGAAAGAGGAGGGAGAGAGAGAAAGAGAGAGAAAGACCTTTTGTCTACTGATTTACTCCCCAAATGACCGCAACAACCAGGGCTGCCAAGATGAAGCTGGGAGCCAGGAACTGCATCCTGCTCTCCCGTGTGGATGGCAGGGACTCAAGTACGTGGCCATCTTCTGCTGCCTTCTCGGGCATATTAGCAAGAAACTGGGTCAGAAGCAAAGGAGCTGGGACTTGAACTAGCACTCTATACGGGATGCTGGTGTCACAAACAGTGGCTTACCTACTGTGCCACAACAGCAACCCTTGGAATTTCTTATTTTGAGATGCTGTTTGTCAGAGTTTTTTGTTTTTGCTTTGTCAAGCAAAGGAGTTGTGAATGAGCTTAGTCTCAATATGTATTCTAGTAATTTTGTAGGGTATCAAACTGGGATAGGTGTGTGGCACAGTGGTTAAGATACCACTTGGGACATCTGCATTCCATATTGGTGAAGTACCTGGGTTCAAGTCTCCACTCTGCTTCGGATTCCAACTTCCAGCTCATGTGCACCCTGGGAGGCAGTAAGTGATGGCTCAAGTTCTTGGGTCCTTTCTACCCACTTGGGAGAACTGGATTGAGTTTCAGGCTCCTGGCTTCAGACCCAGCTGTGAGACTGTGGTGGGAAAATGGGACAGAGAGGCTAGACACCAATGCTTTTAATAGGAAAACAGCTCTATTTATGCCAGCAGACCCAGAAGAGTTTGTCTCTGAATTCTTGGCCCTGAATAAAGCAGAGCATTGTCTTACATACCCTGGCACAAACAACTTTAAGTTTTGTAGTACATATTTAGTTACATATTTGATTGGATAGTTAAAAGCTATAGCACTACTAAGCAACTGATATACAACGTTACATCTGCATGTATTAAATTTGCTTCAGTTGACCCAGTTGTAGTTGTAGTATTTCTCAGAAAGCTCTTATCGTTTCTGCCCTCAGCAATTTTTTTTTCTCTGCTCAAGGGAGGGGGTCCCTGCCATATGACAACTTGGCCTGGACCTGACTATGCAGTGAACCAGTGGATGAAACATCTATCTCTTCTCTTTGCCTTTCAAATAAATACAAATTTTAAAAAAGTTTAAAGAAAAAGACCAAAGCGATTATGTTCAAGTTTAGCAGTGACATAGTATTTTGTGTGTTTGATTACATGTTTTCTTTTTTGTCTGTTTTATGGAACCGTGATTTTAATTATGAAATTAATATTGAGCAAGGTCAGAGATCTCTCTTCCCTTCTGACCTTGGGTAATCCATTTTTATTGTTGTCTTATTTTTAAAGATTTTTTTTTAAGATTTGTTTATTTATTTGAAAGTCAGAGCTACACAGAGAGAGGAGAGGCAGAGAGAGAGAGGTCTTCCATCTGATGGTTCACTCCCCAATTTGCTGCAACGGCTGGAGCTGTACCAATCTGAAGCCAGGAGCCAGGAGCCTCTTCCAGGTCTCCCACGCGAGTGCAGGGGCCCAACGACTTGGGCCATCGTCGACTGCTTTCCCAGGCCACAGCAGAGAGCTGGATTGGAAGTGGAGCAGCTGGGACTTGAACCCGCACCCATATGGGATGCGGGCGCTTCAGGCAGGGCGTTAACCCGCTGCACCCGAGTGCTGGCCCCTTTATTTATTTTAAAGTCAGAGTTACACAGAGAGAGAAGGAGAGGCGGAGAGAGAGAGAGAGTGAGGTCTTCCATCCACTGGTTCACTCCCCAATTGGCTACAACAGCTGGAGCTGTGCTGATCTGAAGCCAGGAGCCAGGAGTTTTTCCGGGTCTCCTACACGGGTGCAGGGGCCCAAGCACTAGGGCTGTCTTGTACTGCTTTCCCAGGCCATAGCAGAGAGCTGGATTGTAAGTGGAGCAGCCGGGTCTTGAGCTGGCACCCATATGGGATGCTGGCACTGTAGGCAGTGGCTTTTACCCACTCTGCCACAGCGCTGGCACCTGAGTTGTCGTATTATTAATGAATTGTAAGTTCTTTTTAAGTTCTGGATATAAGTCCTTCCTCAGATACTCATTTTGCAGGTATTATCTTCCAGCTTTTTTCTTATTTTCTTAATGGTGTCTTTAAAGAGTAGAAATTCATAATTAAAAAACCACAAAAACTATTTATTTTAGAAGCAGGGAGACAGAATCTCTTCTTTGCTGGTTCACTTCCCAAATTCCCACAGTAGCCAGGGCTACGCCAAGCCAGAAGCTGGGATTCAATCTAGGTCTTCCATATGGGTAGCAGTCACCCAACTACTTAAATCATCATGTACTGCCTTCCAGGGTGCATATTAGCAGGAAGTTAGAGTGGAGGACAGAGCTAGGACTTGAATCCAGATGCTCCCATATGGGATGTGATCAACCCAAATACTGGCTTAACTGCTTTGCTCAGCACCTGCTCCTGGAAATTCCTAATTTTGATGAAGCTCGATTTCTTAGTTTTTCTTTTGTGATTGTTACTTTCGAGGTCATATCTAAAAATCTAATTGAGCAATCTCTAGCTTCCCTGAATTTCTGTTGGTTTACCTGTGAGAACATAGAAAGGATGTGTGGCGTTTTGCTTCCTTTGAAATAATATTTTACTCTGTGTCTTTTGGGATTCAAAGAAGAGTAATGGATAGAATACAAAAGTGAAAGTCTGTAGGCAAACTAGAATGTAGAAATGGTGCTGGTTTCACAATTCTGTTTGTTTGCCAATGGGTAAATGGTAATTCGGTTTCTCTCCTGTCCCAATATTTAGGATTCATGGTTGGAAATGATTTTCTGTCATTTTCTTTTCTTTTTTTTTTTTTTAAAGACTTATTTATTTATTTGAAAGGCAGAGTTACAGAGAGGCAGAGAGAGAGAGAGAGAGAGAGAGATTGATCGATCTTCCATCCTGTGGTTCACTCCCCAGATGGTCTCAAAGGCTACAGCCATACCAGTCTGAAGCCAGGAGCCAGGAGCCTTCCCCGGGGTTCCAACATGGTGCAGGTGACCAAGAACTTGGGCTATCCTCTACTGCTTTTCCAGGCCACAGCAGAGAGCTGTATCAGAAGTAGAGCAGCTGGAACTTGAACCGGCGCCCACATGGGATACTGGCACTGTAGGTGGCAACTTCTCCTGTTATGCCACAGTGCTGGCTGGCCCCTCTTCTGGTTTTTTTTTTTTTTTTTCAGGCAGAGTGGACAGTGAGAGAGACAGAGAAAGGTCTTCCTTTTGCCGTTGGTTCACCCTCCAATGGCCGCTGCAGCCGGCACACTGCACCTATCCGAAGGCAGGAGCCAGGTGCTTCTCCTGGTCTCCCATGGGGTGCAGGGCCCAAGCACTTGGGCCATCCTCCACTTCACTCCCTGACCACAGCAGAGAGCTGGCCTGGAAGAGGGCCAACTGGGACAGAATCCGGCGCCCCGACTGGGACTAGAACCCGGTGTGCCGGCGCCACAAGGCGGAGGATTAGCCTAGTGAGCCGCGGTGCCGGCCTTACCTCAGACATTTTTTAAGATTTATTTATTTAAAAGAGTTACACAGAGAGAGAAGGAAAGGCAGAGAGAGGACTTCCATCTGCCTGGAAGAGGGGCAACCGGGACTAGAACCCAGTGTGCCGGCGCCATTAGGTGGAGGATTAGCCTATTGAGCTGTGGTGCCGGCTTCTTCTGTTTTTTTTTGGACAGGCAGAGTGGACAGAGAGAGAGACAGAGAGAAAGGTCTTCCTTTGCCGTTGGTTCACCCTCCAATGGCCGCCGCGGCTGGCGCACCGTGCTGATCCTATGGCAGGAGCCAGGTACTTCTCCTGGTCTCCCATGGGGTGCAGGGCCCAAGCACTTGGGCCATCCTCCACTGCACTCCCTGGCCACAGCAGAGAGCTGGCCTGGAAGGGGGGACGACCGGGACAGAATCTGGCGCCCCAACTGGGACTAGAACCCGGTGTGCCGGCGCCGCAAGGTGGAGGATTAGCCTATTGAGCTGCGGCGCTGGCCCTTCTGGGTTTTTAATACAATCTGAATAATAGTGCTTGTTGGCTTCTTTTTTTTTTTTTTTTTTTTTTAATTTATTTATTTGAGAGGTAGAATTACAGACAGTGAGAGGGAGAGATAGATAAAGATCATCCATTGGCTGTGATGGCCAAAACTGGCTTCAGCCTGGCCCAGCCTTGGCTGTTACAGCCAGTGGGGAGTGAATCAGCACTTGGAAGATTGCGCTCTCACTCTTGCCCTCCCCCTCAGTGTCTCTGTAACTCTGACTTTCAAATATATAAATCTTTGGTGTTTTTTTTTTTTTTTTTTAAAGGTACATCATATATAAAATGTTAGTGTTTCTCCATAGGAATTCATGTAGAGGCATCCATCTCTGTTTGTTATGAATTTGAGATTATAAAATGAAAGAGACCTTGACATTAGAAAAGATGGGTGATTTATTTATTCCAAAGGCAGAGTGAGAGAGAGAGAGAGTGAGAGATCTTGTATCTGCTGGTTCACATCCCAAATGCCCATAACAGCCAAGGTTGGATTAGGCTGAAGCTAGGAGCCAGGAACTCCATCTGAGTTTCCCATGTGGACGCCAGGGACACAAGTACTTGGACCATCTTCTGCTGTCTTCCCAGGTGCATCACCAGGAAGTTGGATTGGAAGCAGAGGAACTATTGTTCTTATATGGGATGCTAACATTGCAATCAGTGACTTAACCTGAGAAAGATAGTTTAGCCTCAAAAAAGATAGTTTAAACTAGCAGTGAGATGTGGAGGTAGAAGGGAGGTGCCAGAGAGGAGAAATGGGTATTTTATTTTATTTGAAAGGCAGAGAGGCCAGTGCTGCGGCTCACTAGGCTAACCCTCTGCCTTGCGGCGCCGGCACACCGGGTTCTAGTCCCAGTCGGGGCGCCGGATTCTGTCCTGGTTGCTCCTCTTCCAGGCCAGCTCTCTGCTGTGGCCAGGGAGTGCAGTGGAGGATGGCCCAAGTGCTTGGGCCCTGCACCCGCGTGGGAGACCAGGAGTAAGCTTCGGATCAGCGCAGTGCGCTGGCTGCAACGCCCTGGCCATAGTGGCCACTTGGGGGGTGAACCAATGGCAAAGGAAGACCTTTCTCTCTGTCTCTCTCTCTCACTGTCTAACTCTGCCTGTCAAAAAATAAATAAATAAATAAAAAATAATAAAGGCAGAGATGCAGAGGAAAGAGACATAGTGAGAGATCTTCCATCTATTGTTTCACTCCCCAAATGCCCACAACAGCTGGGCCAAGCTAAAACGAGAAGTGAAGAAATCAATCCAGGTCTCCCACGTGGTGGCAGGGGCTAAACTACTTGAGCCATCACCTCCATCTTCTAAAGTGCTCATTAGCATGAAGCTAGAATGAGGAACAGAGCTGAGACTGGAATTAAGCATGCTAACATGGAACTTGGGCATTTCAAGTGGCATTTTAACTGCTACACCAGATAGCCACTCCAAAGATTGGAGATAGGTCTTGGAGGGATCTCTCCAAGATACCTAGGACATGAAAGATAATTTCTTTTTATTGTGAAAAACCACATTAACAGCATTTTTTGTCAAGCACATTGAGAGTACTCTTTTGTGGAGTCAGGTTTATTGAGATATATTTTACAGAGTAAAATTAATCTATTTAAGTATATTGTTCTTTGAATTTTGACAGAATATTCAGCCTTTATTCAATGCTCCTTTGCAATAATAATTCCTTCCTTCTCATCCTTACCCCTAGGAAGCATTGATGTGTTTTCTATCCAGTAATTTTGCCTTTCCTGGAATGTCATATAAATAATCATAGGGTATATTAGTTTCTTAGAACTGCTATAACAAATTACCATGAATTGGGTAGTTTAAAACAACAAAAATTTGTTATTTTATAGTTTTGGAGTTCAAAGTCCATAGTACAATGTTGGAATCTCTCCCATGCCAGTCTCCTAGCATCTGGTGATTGTCGACAATCCTTGGTGTTCCTTGGCTTGAATACATGTCTCTTCTCTCTGCCTCTGTCTTCCCATACCATCCTCATTATGTGTCATTATATCATCTTTACTCAGCGTGTATCTCTGTGTCAAAGTTTTCTTCTTACGGAGTCACCTATCATTGACCACCCCCACCCAAAATGGCCTCATCTTAACCTGATTACACCTGGAAAGAGCCTGTATGACAAAATAATCTTGTGAGGTTCTAGGTTGCCAAGAATTTGGAGGGGAGGGGGAACACTATTTAACACATTACTTACAGTATGTAGCCTTTAAAAATATTTGTTATTTTCAATGTTTTATTTTTTTAAAGACTGATTTTATTTATTTGAAAGGCAGATATATAGAGAGAAAAATCTTCCATCTGCTGATTCATTCCTAAATGGCCACAATGGCTGGAGCTGGGCCAGGCCGAACCTAAACCCTTGGTTTCTCACGTGGGTGCAGGGGCCCAATTACTTGCACTTTCCCAGGTGCATTGGCAGGGAACTGGATTGGAAGTGGAGTAGCCGGGACTCAAACTGGCACCCATGTAAGATACTGGCACTGCAGGTGGAGGCTTAGCCTTCTATGCCACAGTGCTGGCCCCTGATATTTTTTTTTTAAGATTATTTATTTATTTATTTGGAAGTCGGAGTTAGATCTCTCTCTCTCTCTCTCTCTCTCTCTCTCTATCTATCTATCTATCTATCTATATATATATATCTTTCATCTGCTGGTTTACTCCCCAGATGGCCGCAATGGCCAGGGCTGGGCCAGGCCAAAGCCAGGGGGTTAAAGCTTCATCTAGGTCTCCCATTTGGGTCGCAGGGGCCCAAGTACTTGGGGTCATCTGTTTCTGCTTTCCCCAGGCCATTTGCAGGGAGCTGGGTTGGAAGTGGAGCAGCTGGACCTGAACTGGTGCCCATATGAGTTGCTGGCTTTGCAGGTGGCAGCTTTACCCACTATGCCACATTGCTGGCTCTATTTTTCAACGTTTTAAATGTTATTTTTAAAAAATCATACAGTAAAATGGGCTTTTGGTATACAGTTGATGTACACCACAGTTGGGATACAAAACAGCCCCATCTCAACAAGGCCTCCCTTTTACCATATTTGGTAGTCATGCCACCTGTTACTCATATCCCCCGACAGCTCCTGATTTGTTCTCCAATTCTCTGATTTCTTTGTGTGTGTGTGCAAGTATAGTATAGTCTTTTACTGCTGTGCAATAAATTATCCCCAGACAGTATGTTAATATAACAATCATTTATTTTCCACAATTTCTGTAGGTCAGAAATTTGAGAGCAGCTTGGCTGAGCAGTTCTATTTTAGTATCTCTCTTGTGATTGGAATCAGATTTGTCAAGCAGGGCTGCATTTATACCTGCTCTTTAAAAAAAAAAAAGATATATTTATTTGAAAGGCAGAGTTATACAGACAGAGGGACAGATAGAGATAGAGAGATCCTCTAACCGCTGATTTCCTCCCTAAATGGCCACAGTGGTCAGGGCTGGACAAGACTGGAGCCAGGAGCTTCATCCGGGTTCCCAGGTGGGTAGCAGGAGTCCAAATACTTGAGCAATCTTCTGCTACTTTCCCTAGGACATTAATAAGGAGCTGGATCAGAAGTAGAGCACCTGGGACTTGAACCAGTGCTCATACAGGATGCTGGTGTCACAGGCAATACCCACTGTGTCACAGCGCTGGCCACTCATACCTAGTCTTGACTGAAACTGCTTCCAAACTGAGATCTGTTTCCAAGTTGGAGCACTCAGGCAAACTGGTGGTGGCTCTAGGTGGGAGACTTTAGTTGTTGTTTTCTTGGGGCTCTTCACAGGACTACTCAAATATCTTCATGGTATAGTGCCTTGCTTCTCCCTAAGTAAGCAATCTTGGGGATAAAGGCAAAAATTTGTAAACCCCCCCCCTTTTTTTTTTTTTTAGAGATTTATGATTTATTTTCTCTCTTTCTCACTCTCTTTTTTTTTTTTTTTTGATAGGCAGAGTTAGACAGTGAGAGAGACAGACAGAAAGGTCTTCCTTCCGATGGTTCACCCCCCAAATGGCTGCAATGGCTGGCACACTGCGCCAATCTGAAGCTAGGAGCCAGGTGCTTCTTCCTGGTTTCCCATGCAGGTGCAGGGCCCAAGCACTTGGGCCATCATCCACTGCCCTCCCGGACCACAGCAGAGAGCTGGCCTGGAAGAGGAGCAACCGGGACAGAATAGATTTATTTTCTACTTGAGAGTCAGAGTTACACAGAGAGAGGAGAGGCAGAGAGAGAGAGAGAGGTCTTCCATCTGATGGTTTACTCCCCAATTGGCCGCAACGGCTGGAACTGCACCGATCCGAAGCCAGGAGCCAGGAGCTTCTTCTGGGTCTCCCACATGGGTACAGGGGCCCAAGGACTTGGGTCATCTTCCACTGCTATCCCAGGCTATAGCAGAGAGCTGGATTGGAAGTGGAGCAGCCGGGACTCGAACTGGCGCCCATATGGGATGCTGGTGTTTCAGGCCAGGGCGTTAACCTGCTGCACCACAGCACTGGCCCCTATAATGCCTTTTATGACCTAGCTTTGGAAATAGAAATAGTATACTATCACTTGTGCCATGTGCTGTTGGTCATACAGGCCAGCCTTGTACTGGGGCAGGGGAATTAAAAACGTTTTTGAATAGCAGGAGGTCAGGATTATTTGGAGCCATTTTGAAGTCTGACACCATAGCTTCTAAATTTCTAATTGGCTAAGAGTTGAAGTTCTTCTTTTTTTCCTTCTTAACTCTATCTGAATTCCAAGGTGCTTAAACCTGTTATTCTTGCTCTTTGTGTTGCCCTGTAATGTTCTATGTTTTAAGGTTGAATGGTTAACCAAAAACACTTGGCTTTTGAGATAAAATATTGCTACCTTTTTCATTTTGTCCATGATACTAGTCAGTTTTCTGAGTTACTATAAGCTGTATTATATAGTCTTTAGGTTTTCTAGGAAAACATTCAAGTTGCCTGTGAATTACATGTTTTGTTTCTAATATTTATACCTAATGACAGAGCTGGGGCATGAAGGTTACTCCATTGATTTTTGTTGTCAGTCTTTTTTCTATTGTATTATTTTCTCCTTTGTTCCCTGTCCACCAAACTTGAGCAAATCCTCTATTCTTATCTTTTTCACCCTCAATTACTTCTTTTTTGTGACATCTCTTTCCCTACCCAAAGTTAGTTAGAACAGCCTGTAATTTTTTTACTGTGTTATGTGCACATAGTGTGGTATCAATTTTCTGCAATTTGATTACTTAATGTCATGATTCTCTTTTACATTTTAGACGTTAAGAGGGTAGAAGCCCTCATCTTTGTGTATTTTTTACTATTTATATATTTGTACTATTTTTTGTATTTTTTACTATATATTTTGTATATTATTTACTATTATCATGGAAGTCAAAGTGAAATTTTATGCAGTTTGTATTCATTGGTTGGTTTTATATTGTTATTATATACCTAAGACCAAAAAGAGTTTTAGCTTCACTTTTTCATAAGTAGTGGCTTTTTTGTATAGGTTATTAGTGCTCCTATTTATTTGGAGGAATTTTGGACAGTTGTTACTGGTTTGGGTGGTAATAAATTTTTTTAAGCCTTTTACTGTCTCAATGAGAAAAATACCCTAAATTCAAATTCTTTTGAGGTATGAGAAAAAATTTATCTTGAGTATCATAACTTTTTCATTGTTTCCTATTGATTGGATAAATATTTGTAGGCTTACTATTAATATGCTTCAAGCACTATGTTAGGCTCTAGCAATCTAAGGATGAATGGCCCCTGACCTTAAGAAAACAATTTAATAGGAGAGACAATTTTGCAAACAGATAAAAAGAGACACTATTTAACACGTTAGGTTTAAGGCTGTGTTTAGTACTTTCCAGATATTATGTCAGGTTTGTTTTTTTTTTTTTTTTTTTTTAAGATTTATTTATTTATTTGAAAGGCAGAGTTAGAGGGAGAGATCTTCTGTCCACTGGTTCACTTTCCAGATGGCCGCAATGGCCAGAGTTGGGCCAATCTAAAGCTGGGAACCAGGAGCTTCTTCCAGGTCTCCTATGTGGGTGCAGGGGCTGCTTTTCCAGGCCATTAGCAGGGAGCTGGATTGGAAGAGGAGCAGCTTAGATTTGAATTGGCACCCATATGGGATGTCAGCGCTGCAGGTGGAGACTTACTATTGTGCCACAGCACCAGCCCTGAGAGACAGAGATCTTTAATCCATTGGCTTACTCCCCAGATGCCTGCAACAGCTGTGGCTGGGCAGTGCTGAAGCCAGGAGCCTGGAACCTAATCCAGGCCTCCCACGTGGGTAACAGGAACTCAAGTTCTAGGGCCATCATTTGCTGCCTCCCAGCATGTACATTAGCAGGAAGTTGGAACTGAAAGTGGAGCTGGGACTTGAACCCAAGCACTCCAGTGTGGGATCTTGTTGTCCCAAGTGACATCTTAATTACTGTACCAAACACCTGGCCTCACATCTGAACCTTTGTTTTTTATAAATAAAGTTTTATTTGAGTACAACCCCTTTCATTTATTTATAAGTTGTGTATGGCTGCTTTCACATTATAATGACCAGATTAAATTGTTGCAGATGTGATGTGGCTCTCAGAGCCTGAAATGTTTACTCGCTTAGAGCATCAACTATAGTGAATGTAACGATACATACATACATACATACATACATAATGGTCATTTCTAATGAGGTGACAAATGACCACATTAGTCACTAGAATATAATATATATTCTAGAATATAATTAGTCACTAGAATATCATATATATTCTAAAATATATAATATATAATATAATATACAATTAGGCTCTCCCAAGTTGCAAAGTTTATTAGGTAATAGACATTTAAATAAAAAGATATTTGTCTAAATAAAGACTTAGAAACATTGCAGTCTAGGGGCCTTTGCTGTGGCGTAGCAGGTAAAGTCACAGCCTGCAGTGCTGGCATTCCATATGGGCGCCAGTTCAAGTCTTGGCTGCTCCACTTCTGATCCAGTTCCCTGCTAATGTGCCTGGGAAAGCAGAAGATGGCCCAAGTCCTTGGGTCCTTGTACCCACGTGGGAGACCTGGAAGAAGCTCCTGGCTTCTGGTTTTGGCCTGGCCCAGCCCTGGTTGTTGCAAGCATTTGTGAAGTGAAGCAGAGGATGGAATCTCACTTTCACTCACACTCTCTTGCACTGCCTTTCAAATAAATAAAAATAAATATTAAAAAAATTAAAACTATAGGGTAGAAATTTTTTTAAAAAGATTTTTATTTATTTTATTTGAGAGGTAGAGTTACAGACAGTGAAAGAGAAAGAGAAAGGTCTTCCTTCCATTAGTTCACTCCCCAAATGGCTGCAATGGCTGGAGCTGAGCCGATCTGAAGCCAGGAGCTTCTTCCAGGTCTCCCATGCAGGTGTAGAGGTCCAACCACTTATGCTGATTTCCCAGTCTAGAGCATAGAGCTGGATCAGAATTGGATCAGCTGGGACTTGAACTGGTGCCCATAGGAGATGCTGGCACTGCCGGCAGAGGCTTAACCCACTGTGCCACAGCACTGGTCCCAAAAGAGTGATATTTTCTGTAAAAGAAAAAAATGACCAGAGTAGGTAGAGCAGATTGTAATATTGTCAAGACAGAAGGTAGAACAAAAGTTTTAAGGTCACAACTTGTTGCTATTTATTTATTTATTTATTGGAGAGACAGAGTTACAGAGAGAGGGAGAAACAGAGAGAGAGGTGTTCAGTCCACTGGTTGACTCCCCAAATGGCTGCAACAGTGGAGCTGGGCTAATCAGTAGCTTCTTCCAGGTCTCCCATGTGGGTGCAGGGGCCTAAGCACTTGGACCATCTGACATTGCTTTACCAGGCCATTAGTAGGGAGCTGAATTGGAAGTGGAGCAGCCAGGACTCAAACTGGTACTCATATAGGATAGTGGCATCACAATTGCAAGGCTTAACTTATTTTGCCACAGCACTGGCCCCAACGTGTTGGCATATTTAAGGAATAGAAGACAGGTACTTGAGGAGAGGGGGGAGTAAAAGAAATGTGATCAGGAAATTGGGAACAGGGTCAGGGTACTTTATATCAGATGCTGTAGGTCAATGTGAGGATTTAGGCTTTTACTGCGATTAAAATGGGAAGCTTTTACAGGATTGTATTTTTATTTAATTTTGTATATTTGGGAGGTAGTTGGAGTAGGGAGGAGATTGATCTTCCATCTTATGATTCACTCTCCAAATGCATGCAACAGCCAGGGGTGGACCAAGACCAAAGCACAGAACCTGAAACTATTCAGGTCTCCTACATGGGTGACAGGGATCCAGGTACATGAGCTGTCACCCATTGCTTGCTAGGGGGGAAGCTGGAATCAAAAGCGGAGCTGGGACTCCAGTCCAAGGACTCGCAATATGGAATGCAGTCATCACAAGCAGCAACTTAACTGCTGTGCTAAATGGCTGCTTTAGAAGGGTTTTGAAAATCACAAAAGAGTAATTTTGGCTGAGTTGAGGCTAGATACTGAAGCTAAGCAAAGTTAGGGGGATCTGTTAAGTTACTGCACTAACCTAGGAGAGAGGCATAATCTAGGAAAGAGATGCTGTCAGAGGCAGCACTGAACAAATTGGTGATAGGATGATAAGAGATGATCAAGGGGCCGGCGCTGAGGTGCAGCGGTTTAATGCCCTGGCCTCGCCAGCATCCCATATTGGGCTCTTGTTCAAGACCCAGCTGCTCCTCTTCCGATCCAGCTCTCTGCTGTGGCCTGGGAAAGCAGTCAAGATGGCCCAAGTCCTTGGGCCCCTGCACCCATGTGGGAGACCTGGATGAAGCTCTTGGCTCCTGTCTTCAGATTGGCGCAGATCTGGCCACTGTGGACAATTGGGGAGTGAACCATCAGGAGGAAGACCTCTCCTCTTTGCCTCTCCTCTCTCTGTGTAACTCTGACTTTCAAATAAATAAATCTTTTTTTTTTTTTTTTTAAAGAAATGATCAGGTCCTGGATATATTTTGCAGAAATACTAGAATTTATTGACAGGTTGGAAGGGAAATGTAAAGGGAGTTAAGGATGACTCCAAGTCTTTAGCATCTGGAAGAATGAAGTTGCTGATTGCTGAGTTAAGAATGCTTACAAATGGAGTAGGTTTGCAGGGGAAATCAGGAGTTCAGCTTTGGGTATTTAAGTATAGGATGTGAAATTGTTTTTTGATACTCAGGCAAAATTGTTTAGATAATTAGAAGTCAAGTCTGGGTTAAAGATATAAAATTGGTTGGGATATGTTATACAGTCGCTTTTTAAGGTGTTAAGACTAGGATGACCTGCATCCCAAATAGGTTCTCTTTTTTGAGTTCCGACTCCATTTCCAACCCAACTTCCAGCTGACTGGCACTCTGGGATGGCTGTAGGTGATGGTTCAAGTACTTGGGTCCCTGTTGGACCTGAATGGAGTTCTTGGCTTTGGCCTTTGCCTGGCCTAGTCCTGGCTGTTGCAGGCATTTGAGGAGTGAACCAGTGGATGGAAGATCTCTTTTTGTTTCTCTGTCCTTCAAATAAAATGAAAAAAAAAAAAAATTTTTTTTTAAAGTTATTTATTTTTATTTTTAAAAAGATTTATTTATTTTATTTGAAAGTCAGAGTTACACAGAGAGGAGAGGCAGAGAGAGAGAGGTCTTCCATCCGATGGTTCACTCCCCAATTAGCCACACAGGCAGAGCTGCATCAATCCAAAGGTGGGACCTTCTTCTGGGTCTCCTACGCAGGTGCAGGGGTCCATGGGCCATCTTCTGCTGCTTTCCCAGACCATAGCAGAGAGCTGGATGGGAAGTGGAGCAGCTGGGTCTTGAACTGGCACCCATATGGGATGCCGGTGCTTCAAGCCAGGGCATTAACCCGCTGCGCCACAGCGCGAGCCCCTGAAGAGTTATTTTACTTGGAAGTCAGAGTTACACACAGAGAGAAGGAGAGGCAGAGAGAGAGAGAGAGAGAGGTCTTTCATCCGCTGGTTCACTCCCCAAATGGTTGCAATGGCCAGAGTTGCTCTAATCCAAATCCAGGAGCCAGGAGCTCCTCTGGGTTTTTCCATGCGAATGGAGGGGCCCAAGGACTTGGGCCATCTTTTTCCTGCTTTCCCAGGACATAGCAGAGAGCTGAATCAGAAGTGGAACAGCTGGGACTTCAACTGACACTCGCATGGGATGCTGGCACTGAAGGTGGTGGCTTTTCCCATTACGCCACAGTACTGGCCCCAAAAAACAAATACTAGGAAGTCATAAGACTGGAAGTTATCTTGAAGGGAGTGAATAGAGAGAAGAAAAGAGGGAATCAAGAACTGAGTCCTGGGATATGCCAACATAAAGAGAGTGGAGAAAAGCAAAAAAAAAAAAAAAAAAAAAAAAAAAAAATTCAAAGGAGACTCATAAGGAACAATCAGTGATGTAGGACATACACCTGGAGAATGTGTCTTGGGAACTACACGGGAAAAGGAAAACCATTGAGGAAGGCATATTTCATTGTGTCTGATTTTGCCGATAGGTAGGATGAGTGCCAGAATTGAACTGTTAAGAAATGGGAAGGCTGATGGTTATTATGGGGCATTTCAGTAGGAAATGGTCAGGTTAGAACTGTTAACATATTTTTAAATGGGAATTTTTTGACATTTATAGTGTTTTCTTTGCCATGTTCAGGTTTGCTGTTCTATCGGTGGTATGTCTGACAGTGGATCACAATTTGGTTCAATGGGTAGCCTGACCATGAAATCACAACTTCAGATCACTGGTAAGTCTTAAAAAGATCCAGTACTTCACTCCCCGCCCCTTCCCCCCAGATTAAAAAATAATCTGAAGAGAACAGTCTTTTTTTTTTTTTTTTTAAAGAGGGTTATTACATCGATTCTTTTTTTTTTTTTTTTTTTTAATTTATTTGAAAAGCAAAGTAATGAAGAGAGGTAGAGACAGAGAGAGCTCTTCTATCCACTGATTAATTCCCCAGATGGCTGCAACAGCAGGGACTGGGCCAAGCTGAAGCCAGGAGCCATCTTCCAGGTCTCCCACATGAGTACAAGGGCTTAAAGCAGTTGGGCCATCCTCTACTGCTTTCCCAGGTGGATTAGCAGGGAGCTAGATCAGAAGTGGAGCAGCTGGGACTCGAACCGGCATCCATAAGGGATGCCAACATTGCAGACTGGGGCTCTAACCCACTGAACCACAGTGCCAGCCCTGAGAGCAGTCTTTAGAGACTGTTATATATCAAGTGCTGAATGAATATTTTCTGGAAGAATGAGTGAACCATATGTTTAGATATATAAACATTTTAATTTCAGTGTATTCTTGGATATTTTACAATTCCCTTTCCCCCAAACCCTGATTAAACATGGACACCTGGGGAATTGCTATTTGTTATTCTTTTTTCTTTTGTATTAACAGCTTTATTGAAATTGAATTCAAATCCCTTACAGTTTATCTGTCTGAAAGTCAGTGTTTGTTAGTACATTCACAGAGTTGTGCAGCCATCACCACAATCAATTTTAGAATGTTTTTATGACTTCAGAAAGAAACCTCATGCCATTTATTTATTTATTTATTTAGGACAGGCAGAGTTAGACAGTGAGAGAGAGAGACAGAGAGAAAGGTCTTCCTTCCGTTGGTTCACCCCCCAAATGGCCGCCATGGCTGGTGCGCTGCACGGATCCGAAGCCAGGAGCCAGGTGCTTCCTCCTGGTCTCCCATGTGGGTGCAGGGCCCAAGCACTTGGGCCATCCTCCACTGCCTTCCTGGGCCACAGCAGAGAGCTGGACTGGAAGAGGAGCAACCGGGACAGAATCCGGCGCCCCGGCCGGGACTAGAAGCCGGGGAGCTGGCGCCACAGGCGGAGGATTAGCCTAGAGAGCTGCGGTGCCGGCCCCTCAAGCCCATTAATAGTCACTATTTCTCCCAATTCTTTACAAACCAAGCAACCACTAATCTACTTTGTCTGTAGATTGGCTTATTTGGATCTCTCATATGAATGTGTATTTGTGGAAAGTAGGATTAAAATGTCCATTTGCTTGGTACAAAAAAAATTTTGAAATCCTTGAAATTTTTTTCATAATAAACAATTTTTACTGAGTTTTTGAAAACCTGTCATATAAATGGAATCATACAGTTTGTGACCTCCTGTGTCCTCTTTCACTTAGCATAATGTTTCCAAAGTTTATCCATATTGTGGCCTATATTAGTACTTCATTTCTTTTTATTGTCTAGTACCATTTCATTGTATGAATATACTACTTGTTTGTCTGTTTGTAGTTGATGGATGTCTGAGTTATTTCTACCTTTTGGCTATCATGAATAATGTAATGAACATTAATTTACAAGCTTTTATGAGGACATATGTTTTCAGTTACTGAGTATGTTACAAGAACTGGAATTGCTAGGTCATAGAGTACCCATGTTTAGGATTTTGAAGAAATTGCAAATAATTTTAAAAGCAGCTGCCCTGTTTTCCTTTACCACTACCATACATGGGGATTCCAGTTTCTCCACATGCTTGCCAGTGCTTGTTACCTGGCTTTTTATCACAGCCATCCTAGTGTGTGTGAAGTGACTTTCCTCTGTGGTTTTGACTTGCATTTGTCTGACCAATGATGTTGAGCACATTTTCATGTACTTGTTGGCTGTATATCTTTTTTTGAGAAATGTCTTTTTAAATCCATTTGTTGCTATTGTTAGTTATTATCTGTTTGTTTCTTCTCCTAATCTTCCAGGTTAATATGCCACCTGATAAGTTTCATTCCTGCTCAAAAACTTTCTGTGCTTCTCTTTGACCTTGGTATAGAATTACATTCTCTTAAATTAAGAACTGTTACAACCTGGCTCCTTATTTGACTGTAGTTGCTGGGAAAGGTGGTGGTGTTTGAAGTGTGCTGCTATGTAAATATAGAGACTAGAAAAGGATTCTTCAGGACCTGTGCTGTGACGTAGAAGGTTGAGCCTCCACCTGAAGTGTCAGCATTCCTTATGGGCGCCATTTCCAGTCCCAGCTGCTCCACTTCTGATCCAACTCCCTGCTAATGTGCCTGATTAAGTAGCAGAGGAAGTTCAAGTTTTTGGGCCCCTGCTATCCACATGGATAGGCAAATGAAACCTCTGTCTCCTGGCTTCCATTTGGCCAGCCCTAGACATTGTGGCCATTTGGAGAGTAAACCAGTGGTAGATGGAAGATACCGCTCTCTCGCTTGCTCTCTCTCTCTCTCTCTCTCTGTATGTAACTCTGACTTTCAAATAGATAAATATTTTTTTTTTTTTAAGATTTAGTTATTTATTTTAAAGGTAGAATCACAAAGAGGCAGAGAAAGAGAGAGAGAGAGAGAGAATCTCCCATCTGCTGGTTCACTCCCCAACTGACTGCAACGGCTGGAGGTAGGCCAAACCGAAGCCAGGAGCCAGGAGTTTTGTCCAGGTCTTCTACATGGGTGCAGGGGCCTAAAGACTGAGCCGTCTTGTACTGCTTTCCCAGGCCATAGCAGAGAGCTAGATTGGAAGTGGAGCAGCTGGAACTTGAACCGGCGCCCATATGGGATGCCAGCACTGTAGGCAGTGGCTTCACCCACTACGTATGCCACAGTGTCGGCTCCTAAATAGATAAATCTTAAAAAAAAAAAAAAAAAAATCCCACTATAGTTAGAACAATTAATTGTATATTTCAAATATTACAAAGCAATTATAAGTGTTTGAGGTAATAGATGAATAGATGTACCTGTTACTGGGGCCAGCTCTGTGGCATAGCGGGTAAAGCCGCCTGGGGTGCCGGCATTACATATAGGCGCCAGTTCAAGTCCTGGCTATTCCACTTCCAATCCAGCTCTCTGCTGTGGCCCGAGAAAGCAGTCGAAGATGGCCCAAGTCCTTGGCTCCTGCACCTGTGTGAGAGACCCAGAAGAAACTCCTGGCTCCTGCCTTTGGATCGGCGCAGCTCTGACCATTGTGGCCAGTTGGGGAGTGAACCAGCAGGTGGAAGACCCCCCCCCCCCCCCGCCTCTCCTTCTCTCTCTAACTCTTGACTTTCAAATAAATAAATAAATCTTTGGGGGAAAAAAAGATGATATACCTGTTACCCTGAACTAATTATCACCCATTGTATACATATATACATAAATACCCCATAAGTATTTTTATTTATGTGTTAATTTAAAATAAAATATATTAACAAAACGTTTGAATCCAAAAAAGCCACTGGGGGCTGATCATTTCTTTCAGTACTGCATTGTACTTTCTTCTAAGTTTAATTAATTTCAAAGGGCCATAAGAGGCCCAGAAACATAATGGCTTATGCATAATTCTTTGGGCTATTTCACCTTTTCTTAGCCAGAAACATATCTGCTGGTTTACTACCCAAATGGCTGTAACAACTGGAGTTGAGCCAATCTAAGAACTGAAGCCAGGAGTTTCTTCCAGGTCTCCAGTGTGGGTGCAGGGCCCAAAGACTTGGGCCATTTGTTGGTGCTTTCCCAAGCACATTATCAGGGAGCTGGATCAGAAGTGGAGCAGCTGGCACTCAAACCGGCGCCCGTGTGGGATGCCAGCACTGCGGGACAAGGCTTTAACCTGCTAGGCCACAGTGTGAACACCCCTGACTTTGTCTGATTTTTTTTTTTTTTTAAGATTTGTTTATTTATTTGAAAGTCACACAGAGAGGAGAGAGAGAGAGAGAGAGAGGTCTTCCATCCGATGGTTCACTCCCCAATTGGCTGCAACAGCCGGAGCTGTGCCAATTGGAAACCAGGAGCCAGGAGCTTTGTCCAGGTCTCCCACGTGGGTGCAGGGGCCCATGGACTTGGGCCATCTTTGACTGCTTTCCCAGGCCATAGCAGAGAGTTGGATCGGAAGAGGAGCAGCCGGGACTAGAACTGCTGCCCATATGAGATGCTGGTGTTTCAGGCCAGGGCTTTAACCTGCTGCGCAACAGTGCCGGCCCCTCTCTTTGGTTTTTTTTTAAATTTAATTTATATTTTAGAAAGACAGACGGGCTGGCACTGTGGCATAGTGGGTAAAGCCACAGCCTGCAGTGCCAGCATCCTATATGGGCACTGATTCAAGTCCCGGCTGCTCCACTTCCAATCCAGCTCTCTGCTGTGGCCTGGGAAAGCAGTAGAAGATGGCCCAAGCCCTTGGGCTCCTGCACCCATGCGGGAGACCCAAAAGAAGCTTCTGGCTCCTGCCTAAAGACTGGTGCAGCTCTGGGCATTGGGGCCAGTTGAGGAGTGAACCAGCGGATGGAAGACCTCTTTCCCTCTTTCTCTGTCTGCCTCTGCCTCTCCACTCACTCAGTAACTCCAACTTGCAAATAAATAAATAAATCTTTTTTTTTTTTTTTTTTTTTTTTTTAAAGAAAGTTACGGAGAGAGAGAGAGATCTCCCATCCTCTGGTTCATTACCCAAATGGCCACAACAGCCAGAGCTGGGCCGATCTGAAGCCAGGAGCCAGCAGCTTTACCCGCTACACTACAGTGCTGGCCTTGTCCATGTACTTTTTAATGGACCCGAGTTCTGGGACTATTGATATTGACAGTGGGAATGAACTAATGAGAATTTTTGTATATGGTTTGGGGAAGTTCTGTGTTTATTTATTAGGGTGGGTGAATATAAAGGTAATAAATGAATGAGATTAGTAAATATTTGAGAACTAAATTGCTTTTCTGATTAGTGGTAATCCTTATGAAATTAAATCTACTTAATCTTTATAAAATTAATAAATTTGATTTGAAGACTGAATTAGCATCTCAAATATTGAAATGTTTTCCTTTTTGTTTTACATAGTCATCTCAGCCAAACTTAAGGAAAATAAAAAGAATTGGTTTGGACCAAGTCCTTATGTAGAAGTCACAGTTGATGGGCAGTCAAAGAAGACAGAAAAATGCAATAATACAAACAGTCCCAAATGGAAGCAACCCCTTACAGTGTAAGTTTGAAAGTATTTTTTACAGTATAGCATTTTATTTAGTCAGCAGAAATACAGCTTTTAAAAGTTTCTCATATATTTTCTTTCTCCTTTCCTTCTCATGTTCTTTCTTTTTTCCCTTTTCCTATGACTCCATCCTCTTATCTCCTATTTGTTTCTCTGTTCTTCCAGTTTTTTTTTACCTTCTTCTTCAGTTGATTATGGTATCGACTGCTGCCACTGGACAGTAGCTGGGAGAGCCCATTTTCATGGGCCTAGAAAGATTTGTAGCATTTTTTTTTTTAAGATTTATTTATTTATTTGAAAGGCAGAGTAACAGAGTGCAAGATCTTCTGTCTGCTAGTTCACTCTCCAAATGATCCCAGTGGCCAGGACTGGGCCACGCTGAAACCAGGAATCAGGAACTGCATCTGGGTCTCCTACGTGTATGGCAGGGGCCCAAATACTTGGGCTATCTCTTGCTGCTTTCCCAGGCAAATTAACAGAAAGCTGATCAGAAGAGGAACAGCCTAGACTCCAACTGACACTCTGACATGGGATGCCAGTCGTCACAAGCTGCAGTTGAGCCTGCTGCATTAATTTTTTTATTAAAATAGAAGAAAAGAGTGCAGACAGTTGTTCTGTTAGTTGAGATCCCTGCATCCGATGTTGGAATGCCTGGGTTCAAAACTGGAGTCTGCTTCTGACTTCAGCTTCCTGCTAATGCAGAAAAATACTAATGACTTTAAAAGAAGTTTTATTTACAAATGATGAAGATTATACATTTGAAACTATAGGCTCCAGGCCGGCGCTGTGGCATAATGGATAAAGCTGTTGCCTGCAGTGCTGGCATCCCATATGGGCACTGGTTTGTATCCTGGGTCTCCACTTGTGATCCAGCTCTCTGCTATGGCCTGGGATAGCAGTACAAGATGGCCCAAGTCCCTGGGCCCCTGTACCCATGTGGGAGACCGGAAAAAGCTCCTGGTTATGGATTGGTACATTTCAGGCTGTTGCAACCACCTTAAATATGAGTGAACCAGCAGATTGAAGACCTCTCTCTCTGCCTCTGCCTCTTACTCTAACTCTACCTTCAAACAAATAAATAAATCTTATTTAAAAAAAAATAAAACATAGGGGAAACACAACAACAACAAAAAAACTATAGGCTCTTCTCTGAATACAATATGTGCTTATATGTTTTGTTTTTAATCCTAGTAAATAAAAAAAATTATATGCTATATCTTTAAATGAATTCTTGAAGTTCTCAGGGTATCTTGATGTGCTTTATGAAGATTGTGAGCAAATGAAAATTTAAAATTTTACTGAAGATCACCTTAAGGCCCATTTGCTGAATTATTTTGATGTTCCTGTATGTATTTGTTTTACAATAAATGTTTCTACTTTCCGCTGGTAGATTGAGTATAAATTAAATAATACATGATTAAAAAATTTAAAAAACAAGTGAAATTTATCACACTTCTATAAAGAACAGAGACGTTCAGCTGAATAATATACTTAATGTTCATCTAGTTTTCACTAGCTGTGAATGTTTATCTATGCTCACTAGATAGCCACTTTAAGACTTAAGCTGTTAATTCTGTGAACTTCTTAGTGGTTTAAAAGTTAAGATAACAGAAATTCTCTGTGTAGTCCTATATGGTAGTACTGCCATTGAGCCCAGATATTTGGGGAACTAAGATCTGAAGTTCTTTTCCTGAATTTTTAACTTGCAACAGATTGGCCTATAATTTTTTTTAAAGATTTTATTTATTTATTTGAAAAGCAGAGTTACAGAGAGTCAGGGGTAGGGAGAAAGATCTTCCATCTGCTGGTGCACTCCGTGGATGGCCTCCACGGCCTGAGCTGCGCTGATCTGAAGCCAGGAGCCAGGAGATTCCTCTGGGTGTCTCCCACGTGGGTGCAGGGGCCCAAGGACTTGGGCCATCTCCTACTGCTTTCCCAGGCCATTGCAGAGAGCTGGATGGGAAGTGGAGCAGCTGGGACTCGAACCGGCGCCCATATGGGATGCTGGCACTGCAGGCTGTGGCTTTACCCACTACGCCAAAGCATCAGCCCCTGGCCTATTATTTTAATACAGCCTCATTGCTGTGTAGCAGGCTTTTTAGACTGCTCTCTAGAACTGAAGTGAAGTAATTTAGATAAAACTTTGTATACTTTATGTACCTACTGTCATATTTAAAAACATGAAGTAGGTAAGGCATTGTGGCCTAGCTGGTTAAGCTGCCACTTGGGATATCTGCATACATCCCTAATCAGAGTTCTGGTTCATGTCCTAGCACCTCTTTTTCTAATCCAGCTTCCTGGGAGGCAGCAGAAGGTGGCTAAAGTGCTTTAGACTTCTGCCACCCATGTTAGGAGACCTGGTTGGAGTTCCTGGCTTCTGTCTTACAACCTATCCCAGATCCAGCAGGTGGAAGACTTCTCTTTCTCTCTTTTTCTCTCTTATTCTTTTTCTGTTGCTCTGCCTTTCAAAAAGATGCAAATAAACAAGAAGCAAATATTAAGAAACGTAAAGTGTTAAATTTATTTGCCTTTTATGTCTTGTGTGTTATGAATTCCCATTTGGTTAACAGAAATATTTTCTTTACTTTTTAAAAATATTTATTTATTAATTTGAAAGAGTTACACAGAGAAGGAGAGACAGAGACAGAGAGAGAGAGAGAGTTCTTCCACCCGCTGATTCACTTCCCAATTGGTCGCAACAGCCGGAGCTGCGTCAATCCAAAGCCAGGAGCTTCTTCTGGGTCTCCCACACAGATGCAGGAGCCCAAGGACTTGGGCCATCTTCGACTGCTTTCCCAGGTCATAGCAGAGAGCTGGATCAGAAGTAGAGCAGCCAGTATTTGAACCAGCACCCATATGGGATGCCTGCGCTGCAGGCGGCTGCTTTACTTGCTATGCCATATTGCTGGCTCCTTTTATTCTTTTTATTTATTTATTGCTGGGGCTTGAATGTAGGCACATGTATATGGAACGTAGGCATCCCAAGTGATATTTCAACTGCCAAGCCAAACACCTGATGTGGAATCCATGTGTTATTTTAAGAGAAACATCCATTGTGGTGTAGCAGGTTAAGCTGCAGCCAATCGAGTCCTGGCTGCTCCGATTCAGATCCAGCTCCCCGCTAATGCTATTGGGAAAGTAGCAAAGGACCTCCCAAGTGCTTCAGCCCCTGCATCCACATGGGAGACCAAGTAGAACTAGCTCCTGGCTCCTGGCTTCAGCCTAGTCCAGCTCTAGTGGATGGAAGACCTCTTTCTCTGTAACTCTGCCTTTCAAATAAATAAATTAAATCTTAAAAAAAAAATCCACAGTGTCTGAGAATTTTGAAAAGAAGGGAAATTTAAATGCACTGTACTGCTGAAAGAGATGGGGCTACAATGTTTGTTCAAACTACTTATCACTGTTCAGTGGTTGTAGAAATATGATGGACATAATAGACATAGGTACACCTCTAAAGAGTAGAGCATTTCTTTGGCTTCCAAAATTTGATCACCTGACGAGAATAAGGTATAGAGAAAATGCAAACATTTCTGGAAATTGTTTATAGCATTTAAACCATAGGATTATGGTAGATTATACATTTGCGGTGTTCCTATTTTTTCTAATTTTTCTTTGACTTTAAAACAGTCAGTATATTTTACGCAAGTTCAAATTTCCCAGATTGGGAAAATGCCATTAGAAAGAGCATTCTTTTTAAATAAATATTATTTACACATTTATTTGAGAGACAGAGGAGACCAATAGACAGAGCTCCTATTCATTGGTTCACATTCCCAAATGCCTGGAGGCTCAGAATTCAATCCAGGTCTCTCATGGGGGTGATAAAGACCCAACTACTAGAGCCATCATCTGCTGCCTCCCACAGTGCACATTGATTAGAATCTGTGGAGCCAGGACTTGAATCCTGGCACTCCAGTATCGAATGGGATGTCTGGGCATCCCAACAGGCATCCTAATTGCTAAATGTCAGCCCCATAGAGTATTATTTATTGGCATTTAACAAGGTATGAGTTAGTCTATATTTGTTTGATAGTTGTTATGGACACCTTGTATTAGTGTGAAGCTTGGTATCTGTAATCTCAAATCATCGTTAAGTGACTGAGGAACATTTAGTATAAATTTTAATAATAAACTTTTGTTCAGATTCCTGTTCTGCCATTTATTGACTCTGAGACCTTAGGTAATTTGCTTAACTGCTCTATCAGTTTTTACATCTGAAGATGAGAGATGATTGTAATCTGATAGGTTTATTATGAAAGTTAAATGAAATAAGCTCAAGTTAGGTACCTACCAGCTATAAAATAAGGATTGATTTGTAAATTCACTCTAAAAGAAAGCTAGTTTTCTAACAGTTTGTTGCTTGAAAAGCAGTTTTACTTTTGTTGACAGTATGTGCATGCAGTAGCGCCTGTAGTTCAACCAGATGTGAAAATGACCATGCAAGTGTGTAACCATCAGATTTTCCTGAGGTTATAGAACATAGGCATATATTAGTATACACTAAACCATGAAGTGGTACATTAAGAAGGCTTTAGACATTAAAGCTTAATTGTACTTTATTTAGAAACCATTGTAATTTATAAGGCAAATAATATTTTCCCATTTTTTTTTTCACTTTTAGTATTGTTACCCCTGTGAGTAAATTACATTTTCGTGTGTGGAGTCACCAGACATTGAAATCTGATGTTTTATTGGGAACTGCTGCATTAGATATTTATGAAACCTTAAAGTCAAACAATATGAAACGTATGTATGTAAGAGTAACAGAAATCGTACTTAGCTACTTGTTTTTCTGGAAGAAATTTATATGCCAAACATTTTATATGACTCATGTTCTCTATCTGACTTTTAAGTTTATTTGGTTATAGGATCAACAAGATAAGAATTTTGAACTATTTAAAGCATTCTAAGTAACTTTGGTCATTCATTTTGAATCCAATATTTTTAGTAAACATTTATTCACTTTGTAAATTGATAGTATTAAAGTGATATATAGCCAATTATGGAAACTAAAACGTTTAGAGCAGAGATGAAGGAACAAATGCAGTCCCACTTCATAAAGACAAATACAAGTATGATTAGTATTTTGGCATTATGTTCCTTTCAAATACTTATTTTTAACATTTCCTCATTTTGGATGATTGCGGCTTTATTTACATGTATACTTATATACATCGTCAAGATTTCTAAATATTTGTAGCTTGCTTATTTTAATGTATTATGATTTTAAAGCAGGGATATTTTTCCTATTTTACTATCTAAAGCATACTTTTGAGCATTTTTTTTTCTCATTTAGGGCTTTATAGTATTCTTAAGTTATGTTTTCACTCAGTATGATTCAGGTGCATATTGCTGTATTGCAGGTAATGTTTGTTGTCATGCTAGCTCATTGTGTACTACAGCCTTATAAGGAATCTTTAAAAAAATAAGTGAAATGATAGAGATATTTAACATTTCACATTAGTTTTAAACATTAGTAAATACTGTTCTTTTTTTAAAAAAAGTACAGTGTTTTGGTGTCAGAAGGTCTCAAACATTCTGTGAAGTGTCATGTAACAATTTATATATTCATATACTCATGTACAATTTTTCCTGGTGTTAGATTTTAACAAGTTAAGGTGGCAGAAAGGAAGACAATGATCCATTATTTCCCCTGTAATTTTGTTCTTTCAGTTGAGGAGGTGGTTGTGACTTTGCAGCTTGTAGGTGACAAAGAGCCAACAGAGACAATCGGAGACTTATCAGTTTGTCTTGATGGGCTGCAATTAGATTCTGAGATTGTTACTAATGGTGAAACTACATGTTCAGAAAGTAAGTGATACTTTTTGCTTAAAATATTTAATGTTTATTATAAAATAACCACAGTAATGTGCTGTATATAATTATTGCTGTTTGGGGGCCAGGGCTGTGGTGTAGAAGTTTAAGCCTCCGCCTGCAACTCTGGCATCCCATATGGACGTTGGTTCCAGTCCTGGCTGCTCCACTTCCTATCCAGCTTTCTGCTAATGGCCTGGGAATGCAGTGGAGGATGGCCTTGGGTCCCTGCACCCACCTGGGACACCTGGATAGAGCTCCTTGCTCCTGGGTTCAGTCTGGTTTAACCTTGGCTATTACAGGCATTTGGGGAGTGAACAAGCAGATGGAAGATCTCTCCCTCTCTCTCTTTCTCTGTATCTCTGCCTTTCAAATAAATAAATCTTAAAAAAAAATGCTGTACCTTTTCAGATTAAGCAAATAATTTTATTTCTTTATTTGAAAACAGACTGATTTTTTGAGCATTTTTAGTGCATTGTTTCAGTGGTTTAAAAGCATTTAATTTTCAGTAGTTTGAAAAACTAGCCAAATGAAAGTTGAATCACAGTTGGTCCTATGAGTAAAGAATTGATTTATGAAGATTTTTTTCTGTATGCCAGTTAATGTGATGTGTTTGCCACACTACCTCCAGTGCCAATGGCAGTCATAATTTATTTTTTGTAGCATGTCTAGTTGAGATTAAATATGACTAAATCCTTCTTAGTACTGCTAGACAACTAATGCAAATTGAAATTCATTTGCCATTCCTCTTCCATTTTTGTAAGCTATAATTAGAGAACTTTTTTTGTTACAGTGACAAAATCAATTCCACTGGCCCCTGTTACTGCTATTTCTATTTTGATGGCTATTTCTATTTTGATGGAAGACTTTGTATTTCCTGTTTATTTAAGATTTGTTTTATGTATTTGAAAGAGTGACATAAAGGAGAGATAATAAGAAAGAGGTCTTCCAGCCCCTGATTCTCACCCCAAATGGGTACAGTGGCCTGGGCTGGGCCAGGCCAAAGCCAGGAGCCTGAAATTTTATTTAGGTCTCCCACATGCATGGCAGGAGTCCAAGTACTTAGGCAGTGATCTGCTGCTTTCCCAGGTACATTAGCAGGCAACCAATCAGAAATGGAGCAGCCTGGTCTTGAACTGTCTCTCAGATATGGGATGCAGGCATTGCAGATGGCTTAACCTACTGTGCCACAATGTTGGCCCCTACTTCCTCTTTAAAATATAACATTTTTAGTACTTTAAAAAATTGTTAATCTTTTTCAGATTATTTTATTTTATTTTATTTGAAAGGTAGAGACATATTTCCCATCTGCTCATTAACTTCCTAACATCCAGGACTGGGCCAGGCTGAAGCCGGGAACTTAGTGTAGATCTTCCATGTGGATGGCTGGGATACAACTGCTTAAACTGTCGCCTGCTGCCTCCCAGGGTCTGCCTTAGCAGGAAGCTAGAGATGGGTGTGGGGCTGGCATTCCCGACTTTGGACACAGTCTTCCTAAAGTGGTTTCTTCACCACTATGCCATTTGCCTGCCTCTCATGACAGTTTTAAATAACAGAAACTTCAAGATAGCCTTGGTTTGTCCTCCAGATGAATTCTTTAGAGTTAGGGAAGGTAGAGAGAAATTTTGAAAATGGTTATACCACTTCCGATGACACTTTAGTTGGGTATTGTTCACAGGAACTGTGTAATAATTATATTTTTCTGTTAATGAATTAGAAGTCCAGAAGGTAAATACAAGTTAAACTATCAAACTGCTGTAAGCCTCTGTATTTTTAGCTTCCTAAATTATTTTTCCCTAGTAGTTGAAACTGTTACTAATGCAAAATATTTAGTAATTAACAGAAGTAAAACTTGTCAGTCTTCATGTTTCAGAGTGGAACTTTAAGGGCATATGTATTTTTCAGCTTTACTGTTTATTTCTCAAGAAATGAACTTTTTCTTTTTAAAGATTATTTATTTACTTGAAATGCAGAGTTAGAGAGGCAGAGGCAGGTATATCTGCTGGTTTTCTCCTCAATTGGCCACAACGCTCGGAGCTGCGCCGATCCAGGAGCCAGGAGCTTCCTCCGGGTCTTCTCATGCAGGTGCAGGGGCCTAAGGACTCAGGCCATCTTCTACTGCTTTCCCAGGCCATAGCAGAGAGCTGGATCAGAAGTGGAGCAGCTGGGTATCGAACTAGTGCTCATATGGGATGCCGGCATTGCAGGCAGTGGCTTTAGCCCCTATGCCACAGCACTGGCCCTGATGATTGCCTTTTAAAAATTAATTAATTTATTGATTTAAGAAGCACATACACACACACATGTACACACGTACACATACACCTACCCCACATCTGTTGCTTCATTCCCTAAACACCCATGACAGCTGTGATTGGGCCAGCTGGAAGGGATAAGCCAGGAAAGGGAAACCCAATCCAGGTGTCATATGTGAGTGGCAGAGACCCAATAACTTGAGCCATCACCTGCTGCTTCTCAGGCTATGCTTCTACAGGGTGGGAACCTTTTTTCTGTCAAGGACCATTTGGATATTTTATAACACAATTATCAATGTAAAAATTAGCCTGGGGGCTGGTGCTGTGCCATGGGGGGTTAAGCCGCTACCTGCAGCACTGGCATCCCATGTGGGCACTGGTTCACGTTCCAGCTGCTCCTCTTCCAATCCAGTTCTCTGCTATGGCCTGGGAAAGCAATGGAAGATAGCCCAAGTGCTTGGACCCTGTACCCATGTGGGAGACCTGGAGGAGGCTCCTGGCTCCTGGCTCCTGGCTTCAGCCTGGCCCATCCTTGGCTGTTGTGCTATTTGGGGAGTGAACCAGCAGATGGAAGATGCTTCTCTCTCTGGAACTCTGCCTTCCAAATAAAATAAATCTGTTTTTTAAAGCATGCCATAAATTTATTGAATTTTGAGTCATGCCTGCAGTTGTCTTGGCAGGGCCAGACCAAATGATTTCACAGGGCTTATATCACCTGTCGGTCAGTTGTTCCCCACCCCTGCATCTGCTACTTCTCAGGCTATGCATTAGGAGGAAGCTGGTAATTGGGATTAAAGCTGGGACTTGAATCCAGACAGTCTGACTTGGGATGAGTTTCTTAACTGCATGCCAAATGCAACTCCTGATGCTTGTTTTTGATAGTTTCTCATTTCTTGCTTATTAATTTTCTTTTGATACATAACTTTTTTAATGTTCTACGTTTGATAATTCCAGTGTCTGAAATATTTGGGGATATAAATTATTTTATGTCTCTGCCTCATTGAGGCTTATTTTATTTTCATTTGTATTTGCTGTTCTTTGATTGCAAATTTCTATTTGATTTTCATTTACTACAATCTTAAGTGTCTACATTGTTTGTTCCAGAAAAAATTTCTTTTGCTTCTGCTAGATCTCAGAGTGAACCATAGAACTGGGAACACATTAGCACATTTTCAGGGCCTGTAGCATGACATCTCAGTCTCTGATTTCCTGCTCCCACCTTGTTGCTTGCCCAAGGCTTTCTGATCCATCTCAAAGCTGATTACAGCCCTCAGGGTCACCCTGTTTGTCACATTTACTTACTTCACCCTATCCTTACTCTTGTGTGAGTTCATTTTTTGTTTGTTTTTAAGATTGCTAGGCACCCAGGAAACAGGAACAATGTGTTAAATTGCTTTATCTAGCAATCTGGTTATTTCATGGTAGGAGGACCCTTTCTGACTGGCCTGCTCAATAGAAGAGATCTTTGTAGATCTTCCAGAGTTTCCTGTGGGTAAAACACATGGATTTGGAAATCTGATCAGTTTTTCTGAAGAAATTGAGATTAGGAATATTTTTAAAAGCAATCCATTTGTTTAATGCTAATTTTAAGTACAGTCATTTCTCTTTTTTTTTCTTTAAAGATTTATTTTATTTATTTGAAAGACAGAGTTACAGAGAGAGGTAGAGACAGTGAGAGAAAGAGAGAGAAGGGTCTCCCATCTGCTGGTTCACTCCCAAAATGGCCACAATGGCTGGAGCAATACTGCCATTTTTCTTTTCCTGGACATTCATTGTGTAAGTGTCAGATTTTTATTGTTTTTCTTTAACTATTCTCTGATTAGAAACAAATAATTATATCTAAATAACTTTTGCTATAAATTTATAGTTATGGTTTTATTCCATATTGAAGTGAAATAAAAGGTTGAACAAAAATGGTCTTTGGACTTTGCTAGTGAAATATAAAATTTGTAAAACAATAAATAGCTAATATTTATGGAATAGTTATGTGCTGACACTGTTACAGATATTTTCATGTTTAATTCTCATAACTTCTCTGTGAAGTGTCATCAGCTTCAATAAGAATCTTTTTTCTTGGGCCAACATTGTAGTACAGTGGGTTAGTCTACTGTCTACAGCGCTGCCATCCCACATGAGTGCTGGTTCAAGTTCTTGCTGTTCTACTTTCTATCCAGCTCCCTACTAATGTGCCTGGGAAAGCGGCATAGGATGGCCCAAGTGCTTGGGCCCCTCCACCCCTATGGAAGACGCAGACGAGGCTCCTGGTTCCTGGCTCCTGGCTTCAGCTTGGCCCAGCCTTGTTCATTGCAGCCATTTGGGGAGTGAACCAGTAGATGGAAGATCTCTCTCTCTCTGAAGAAAAAAAAAAAAAAAACACCTTTTTTTCTTTACTTAGCAGCAAAGATAAAAAGTCCTCTCATCCTGTAGTTTACTCCCGAAATGCACACAGCAGTCAGGGCAGCCAGGAGCCAGGAATTCTACCCAGGCCTTTGTCATTGGTTTCAGGGACCAATTTACTTGAACCATCACCTGCTGCCTTCTTGGAGCTACACTGATGGGACTCTGGAGCTGGAGCTAAAAATTGAATTCATATACTCCAGTGTTGGAAATGAGCATCTTAACCACTAGGCCATATGCTTACCCAGTCCCTATTTTAAATATGAGGACAAAGGCACAGGCTTTTTCTGGATCTCCCACGCAGGTGCAGGGTCCTTGGGCCATCTTCTACTGCTTTCCCAGGTCAAAGCAGAGAGCTGGATCAGACATGGAGCAGCCAGGACTCGAACTAGTGCCCATACGGGATTCCAGCGCTTCAGGCCAGGGCATTAACCTGCTGTGCCACAGCACCGGCCCCAGACTGTTTTCTTAATTTTGAGAAAAATGCAATACTAATTTACTGAATTTTAGTAACCTTTGCTGTCTATTTTGGTGTGGTTTCCTGATTTCATTTATGTTCCATTTATCATTTATTTTAGTGGAATATATTCTATTTAAGATAATTCTTATAAAACTTGAAATTTACCCTTTTACAGTGAAGTGTATGTTGTAACATTTTTTTACCATTTTAGCAGCCTTTTCAAGTTGTGTTTTATAAATCCTAAAATTTCCCATTTCAAATATACAACTTACTGATTTTCACGACTATCATTGTAATCCAGGATTAGAGTATATTTACCCTTCTGCCTAGAGCACTGATGCTTTTATTGAATGAAGTTATTACCTGATTGTAGAATATAAAAGCCAATTAAGGTTCTTAAAAAATGCACCAGCATTGTGACGCAGCAGGTTAACCACCCCTGCCTATGATACTAGTATTCCACATTGGAGTGCCAGTTGGGAGTTCTGTTGCCTCATTTCTAATCCAGCTGCCTGTCTGCTAATGCACTTGGGAAAACAGTAGATGATGGCCTGAGTACTTGGGCACCTGCTACCTATGCAGAGACAAGGATGGAGTTCCTGGATCCTGGTTCGGCGTGACTTACTACAGGTCATTCCTAGGCTGAAGCAGCAGATGAAAGATCTTTTTCTCTGCTTTCCTTCTCTCTGGCATTCTGCCTTTTAAATAAGTAAATAATTTTTAAAAGACCCTTAAAGTAATTTTTGTTCATTTACAGGAAATCCTTGTAGCTTTAGGGCAACCAGTAATCTGGTTTTTGTCTCTAAAAATTGGTCTTTTCTGAACATTTTGATATAATATGTGGTCTTTTGTGTCTGGCTTCTCACTTAGTGTTAGGTTTTTGAAGTTCATTCCTGACAAGCATGTTTCAATATTTTGTTTTTGTTATTGCTGAATAATTGTTCATTGCATGGATAAGCTTGGTATGGTATGGTTGTAAATCAGCATTTTTTAATGAGTTGAACCTATTAATTATACTCTGGGTAAGATAGGAATGATTTCACTGAAACCCTCACTGTATTCAGGGACAATTTTTCTTTTACTAAATGGACCTGTACTGTTAAACTTGATCCTTATTTTTGCATTTTATAGTTTTTCCTTTTTCTTCTCTGTCCAAAATCTGTTTTTACTGCTATCATTGTACGCTTCTTTCTTACACGGTATAGTACACAAATTCTCACTGAGTCTTAAGAGATATTTTCTATGAAGAAAATACGAATATTATGACATTCATTTCTGCTACTTTGTGATTCATTTTTGCCTTTCCTATTTCTTAAAGCTATTTCCCAATCTGCATAAAGAGAAGTTTTTCTATTTTCAGAATCTGTTCTATTGGTCATCCTGGTTATCTGCCTTTTTTTTTTTTTTTTTTTTTTTGTTTAAGAATTATTTTGAGGGACTGGCACTGTGGCATAGCAGGTAAAGCTGTTGCCTGCAGTGCTGGCATCCCATATGGGTGCCGGTTCATATCCTGGCTTCTCCACTTTGATCCAGCTCTCTGCCATGGCCTAGGAAGGCAATGGAGGATGGCCCAAGTTCTTGGTCCCCTGTACCTATGTGGGAGACCCAGAAGAGGCTCCTGGCTCCAGATTGGCTCAGCTCTGGCTGTTGCGGCCAGTTGGGGAGTGAATCAGCGGATGGAAGACACCTCTCTCTCTCTCTGCCTCTCCTTCTCTCACTATGTAACTGTGACTTACAAATAAATAAATATAATCTTAAAAGATTTATTTATTTGAAAGTCAGAATTAGAGAGAAGGAAAGACAGAGAGAGAGATCTTCCATCCATTGGTTCATTTCCAAGATGGCTACAACTGCCAGGACTGGGGCTGGCTGAAGCCAGCTTAATCCGGATCTCCCACATGGGTAGCAGGGGCTTAAGTATTTGGGCCATATTCTGCTACTTTTCCCAGGCCATTAGCAGGGAGCTGGATCAGAAGCGGAGCAGCTAGGACATGAACTGCACCTACGTGGGATGCTGGCCTTGCAGGTGGCAGGCAGCTTTATCCGTTGTGCCATGATACCAGCCCTGATCAGCATTTCTTGATGAGATATTTGGGTTACAGAGATGGTTAAAACATGAGGTTTGAGCTAGAGTCAAGCATATATTCCAAAAAAGGCATAAGTAGTATGTAAGTAATATACTTTTACTTGTTCACATTTGCTACACAATAATAATCATTTACACAAAATTTTGGTAAAACTTTTCTTCAATATTGTGAACGTATATCACATTTTCCCTTTTAAAACTGTACTGGGGGGGCCTGCACTGTGGTGTAGTGGGCTAAGCCTCCACCTGTGGCGCCAGCATCCCATATGAGTGCCAGTTCATGTCCTAGCTGCTCTGCTTCTGATCCAGCTCTCTGCTATGACCTGAGGAAGCAGTAGAAGATGGCCCACCTGTTTGGGCCCCTGCACCCATATGGGAGCCCTAGAAGAAGCTCCTGGCTCCTGGCTTTGGAATGGCCCAGCTCCAGCCATTGCAGCCATTTGGGGAGTGAACCAGTAGATGGAAGACTTTTCTGTCTCTCCTTCTCTCTAACTCTGTCTCTCAAATAAATAAATAAAATCTTTTTTTAAAAAAATATTGGGATTAACTAAGTTAATAGAATGTTTTTCTAAAAACATTTTTAATACAAAGGTTTTGGTTACATGGCATGTTTACACAAGTAATTGAAAACTGTTCTCTTGAAACTCATTTTCTGTTTGAATTTTATTGATGTTAAAGGTGCTTCACAGAATGATGATGGCTCCAGACCCAAGGATGAAACAAGGTAAGAGTTCACTGACTGCTGACCACAGAATTCAGAAAGATACAAGGGAGCTTTTGTTTTGTTTTGTTTTTTGGTGTTTTTTTTTTTGACAGGCAAAGTTAAACAGTGAGAGAGAGAGAGAGACAGAGAGAAAGGTCTTACTTTTTCCGTTGATTCACCCCCCAAGTGGCCATTATGGCTGGCGCGTTGCAGCTGGTGCGCTGCACGGATCCGAAGCCAGGAGCCAGGTGCTTCCTCCTGGTCTCCCATGCGGGTACAGGGCCCAAGCACTTGGGCCATCCTCCACTGCCTTCCCAGGCCATAGCAGAGAGCTGGACTGGAAGAGGAGCAACCGGGACAGAACCGGCACCCCAACTGGGACTAGAACCTGGTGTGCTGGCGCCGCAGGCGGAGGATTAGCCTAGTGAGCCGCGGTGCCGGCCACAAGGGAGTTTTAATAGTCATTTTAAGTCATTGGTAGTCATTAAAACAAAGTTAAGATTGTTACAAGAATAAAAGATTGCTAAGAAGAGCTCAAGAGTCAATCTAAGAAGAGAAATTTATGTGAAAAATGGAAGTCTCTTGGTTTATCTGACTGTAGCTATCTGGAGTTAAGCCCACAATAATCGAATTACTGATACTTCCTTCACTTTTCCCAAAGATAGGGAGTTAAAAATTCCAGGGCCATTGCTGAACTATTAAACTTCTTTTCCAGGAAAGCTGGGATAGGGACCTTGTCTCCGTGTGAAAATTAACACCAGCTGTAGTATCTTTACCAGAGAGGGTGGAGACTTACAGCAGTTGTGTTTTTTGTTTTTGTTTTTGTTTTTTCTTTTTTAAAGATTTATTTATTTGAAAGGCAGTTAGAGAGGGAGAGAGGGAGAGACCGAGAAAGAGATCTTTCATCCACTGATTCACCCCAAATGGCCGCAATGGCTGGGACTGGACTAGGGCGAAGCCAGGGTCTCCCACATGAGTTACAGGGGCCTAGGTACCTGGGCCATCTTCTGCTGCTTTCCCAGGCACATTAACAGGGAGCTGGATCGGCATTGGAGTAGCTGGACTCAAACCAGCACCTCATGGAATGCCAGCATTGTTGCCAGTGGCTTAATTGGCTACACCACAACGCTGGCCCTCAGGTTCAATGTACTTGTATGCCTATGTGCCTTGAGGTTTGGGCCCAAGAAGAAGTATTGAAGTCAAGCCTTGGCTTGTGTTAATTGACTTAACAGAGTTTGTTTATGGATTATCCTGGAAACTGGTAATGGGAGATGATCTTAGAAAAAAGATACTTCTCTTAAAGTAGTAAGTGACGTGTCTAAAATTCAGAGTGCAGTGGTTATAAAAGTCTACTGGCTTCTTTGTTTTTCTTAAGCTGGGTAGGCAGTTAGAAGTGAAAAGGAGACAAGCACCAGAAAAGCAGTGCAGAACATAAGGGAAGATTATCTGGAATGATGCCCATCACAGTGGCAGATTCTGCAGGGGAGGATAGGTGAGGCAAGTAGAGTAAAATGTTAATCTTTGTTTTGAGGCTAGGTTATAGATACATGGGAGTTTATTATACAAGTCTATCTACTTTGCAATTTACGGAAATTTTCCTAATAAAAAGAATAAAAGAAGTGAGAGTATAGTATAATGGTTAAGTCTCCCCTTGGAACACCAGTATCACATATCAGTTCCTTGTTCAAGTTCCTGCTAATGCTTTTGATCCAACCTTCTTCTAATGTGTACCTGGGAGGCAGCAGGTAATGACTCAAGTACTTAGGTCTCTGACACCCACACAGGAAACCTGGATGGATTTCTAGGCTCCTGGTTTTTGCCTGGTGCAGCCCTGGGTATTGGGAGCATTTGGGGAGAGAACTTCTGTAGGAAGATCTTTCTCTGTGCCTCTCTTCCTTCCAAATACAATGACAATAAGTTTTTAAAAAGACAACTCAGCATCTTTAGGAAAGCTGTTATGTCTTACCTAATAGAAGTCTACATTCACAGAGTCATTCTTGTGACAAAGAATATTCTTTTGTACTAATCACTTAAGAAGTGGAATATTAAGGTATAGTAACTTCTCAGAGTAATATGAGTAACCACTTTTATTCTTTACTGAGATTATAAAACAATAGAAAATATTTTTTAAATATATAAATGTCTCTGCAGACTAGAAGAAACTTGTCTCTTATATTTATATTTATTGAGTATTTATTTGAAAGGCAAGCGACAGAGTAGGAGGAAGAAGGAAGGGAGAAAGATCTTATTCATCTGATAGTTCACCTCCCAAATGGCTACAAATGATGGGGCTGGGCCAGGCTGAAGTCAGGAGTTAGGAACTACATTTGGGTCGCCCTCATGAGTTACCGGGTCCTAAGCACTTGGGCCATCTTGTGCTGCTTTCCCAGGCATGTTAGCAGGGAGCTGGATCAGAAGTGAAGCAGCTGGGACTTGAGCCGGCACTACAGTATGGGATGCCAGCATCACATGTTGTGTGACTTAACCTGCCGTGCCACAATGCCAGCCCCTATATCTCTTTTAATAGATTTCTTGAATTCCTGGAGCGTCACCCACAGAATGTTGTAATAGTTCAGTCTGTGATCAGTTAACCCATCTTCTACATAGTAAACCTCCATTGACAGTGGGAATCTGATAGAATTTTATATATTCATTGAAAGATCCTGTTACACAGCAACTGTATTGCTGCTTTTTTTTTTTTTTTTTTTTTTTTGTAGTCTCTTTCTTAAAATTCTTTTATGAAACCACTTGTACTCTGGACATCTATAAAATTTCCTGCAAGGGAATTGCTAGGGTCCATTTTCCTGCCATTTATTTAATCAATGCTTTATATGTTCCCAGGTGAATCACTGTCATAAATAATTTAGGGAACAGTATTTTCCAGGTTTCCGGGACTGCTTGAAAAATATTTGAATGTCTTGCGTTAAATGTAAATTCCTGCGCATTAGTTTTTATTTCAGAACATTTACCTCTGAGATAATGGCTTTAAAAAGCATTGTGTAGGGCCAGCGCCGTGGCTCATAGGCTAATCCTCCACCTGCGGTGCCGGCATCCCATATGGGTGCTGAGTTCTAGTCCCGGTTGCCCCTCTTCCAGTCCAGCTCTCTGCTGTGGCCCGGGAGGGCAGTGGAGGATGGTCCAAGTGCTTGGGCCCCTGCACCTGCGTGGGAGACCAGGAGGAAGATTCCTGGAGAACATAGCTTAAAAACACGTTTTAAAATACAGTAACTATATGAGGAGATGAATAAGCTAATTGGATCAGCTTGACTATAGTATAATTATTTAGCTATATATGTATATCAAAATATGTTGCATGTTACACATAATATATAACTTTAAAAATTTTTTTCAAAGATTTAAAAAAATTTTTCTTTATTTGAAAGGCAGAGTTAGGGAGAGAGGGAGGGAGGGAGAGAGAGAGGGAGGGAGGGAGAGAGGGGCGGGCTTTATCCACTGGTTTACTCCCCAAATGGCCACAACAGCCAGGGCTGGGCTGGGCCTAAGCCAAGAGCCAGAAGCTTCTTCCAGGTCTGCCACATGGATGCAGGGTCCCAAAGACTGCATCCCAGACCCTGTTAGCTGGGAACTGGATTGGAAGTGGAACAGTCTGGACTCAAACTGGCACTCATATGGGATACTGGTGTTGCAGATGGTGGCTTAACCTGCTATGCCACAATCCTCGCCCTGTCTCTCTTCTTAAAAATGTTAGATTTAAGGCCGGTGCCGCGGCTCAATAGGCTAATCCTCCGCCTTGCGGCGCCGGCACACCGGGTTCTAGTCCCGGTCAGGGCACCGGATTCTGTACTGGTTGCCCCTCTTCCAGGCCAGCTCTCTGCTGTGGCCCAAGTGCTTGGGCCCTGCACCCCATGGGAGACCAGGAGAAGCACCTGGCTCCTGTCATCGGATCAGCGCGGTGCGCCGGCCGTGGCGGCCATTGGAGGGTGAACCAATGGCAAAGGAAGACCTTTCTCTGTCTCTCTCTCTCACTGTCCACTCTGCCTGTCAAAAAAAAAAAAAAAAGTTAGATTTATTTTGTTGAGGCTTATTCTGAAGGTGCAGGTTGAGAAGCCTTTGCTGAGGCGTCTCTAAACTGGCAGTGCATACTGTTTCTGATCCATGAGCAGATCCCTTTGGGAGAAGTGGTAACAGCAGTGGTAGCTCGTAGTCTGACATTCCTGTTACTGTCCTTCCATCCTTTCTCTCCAGTTGATATCATACCTTGGAAGGGATGACATCTGTTTAAAACAGTCTGTGGGGGCGGAAGCTTCTCCTTCTCATATCAGAATGCCTGGGTTTGAGTCCATGGGTTGAAGTCCCAGCTTTGTTCCTGATTCCAGCTTTGTGATGTATACCCTGGGAGGCAGCAGATGATTGCTTAAATAGTAGGGTTCCTGCCCCCAGCGTGCCCAAGTTGTGGGCACTTGGGGAGTAAACTACAGCATTGAAGATCTTTCTCTGTCTTTGTCTCTGTCTCTGCTTAATAAATAAATAAAAATTTTAGAAGATTTGTGGCACATCTACAGTTGACCACCAACTTTTTAAACACTTTGTATACCATTGAACTGGAGTGTTAAGAGGTGCACAATCCCTAAGAAATAAGTATATGTCTTTATTCTAGCCAGCCATGCCTCAAATGTGAAATAACATTAATAGCTAGTGGAAACCAAGGAAGCAATGATGGACTAGTTATCTGTTCTTAAAATAAAGTAGCACCCTTTGTAATACATTGGGATTTTGAGAACTCGACTTTGTTCCTCTTAAGACATTTTTTAGAATCTGAATCAGCACACCTAGTTGTTCTGAATGGTTCCAAGTGTTTCTGTACCCACAAATAACTCTTCTATGTCTGGTTGTATTAGACTTTACCCAGTGGAACTTTGTTTCATGAGACTGTTCTGAAATTAGGAATGTTTTCTCACACTTGTAAAACTTTCAGTTTTGCTCTTCCTGCTGACTATTTTCTTAAATTCAAAAGGCATTTATTTTCTCCTTCTTATCCAGAGTGAATACAAATGGATCAGATGACCCTGAGGATACAGGGTCCAGTGAAAATAGGAGGGTCAGTGGGAATAATTCTCCATCACTCTCAAATGGCGGTTTTAAGCCTTCTAGGCCACCAAGACCTTCCCGACCACCTCCACCCACCCCACGTAGACCAGGTTTGTATTCCAGCTTTCAGTATATGTTGTATATAATGTTCTATTTGGGAATTGATTCCCAGATACATTTCAGAAGTTCTTTCTAGGTCAGTTTTCTAGCTGTATTTTTACATTTTAAGATTTTGTCCGTGAATGATCTTTTCTGTAGGTAACCAAGAACAACCTTTTCCCTAAATTTTTCTTCCCAGAGTGAAGTTGCTGAGGAAGAAAAATCACGTGTACGTTCTATAAAGTATAGACTGTATAGATAAGAATGTAATTTTTTTTGCATGGTTGTAAATATGTAACGTAAGCATGACATACAGCAGAGAATTTGGTTCCTTATTCCCATTAATATCCTTTTAAAAGACAATCATGGCCGGCGCCGCGGCTCACTAGGCTAATCCTCCGCCTTGTGGCGCCGGCACCCCGGGTTCTAGTCCCGAACGGGGTGCCGGATTCTGTCCCGGTTGCCCCTCTTCCAGGCCAGCTCTCTGCTCTGGCCAGGGAGTGCAGTAGAGGATGGCCCAAGTGCTTGGGCCCTGCACCCCATGGGAGACCAGGATAAGTACCTGGCTCCTGCCATCAGATCAGCGCAGTGCGCCGGCTGCAGTGCGCTGGCTGCGGCGGCCATTGGAGGGTGAACCAGTGGCAAAGGAAGACCTTTCTCTCTGTCTCTCTCTCTCACTGTCCACTCTGCCTATCAAAAAAAAAAAAAAAAAAAAACAATCATTACATGGCAGATAATTCAGCAGTGTTAAATGATAATCAGATTTTAAAGCAAAACTTATACAGTAAGTATGTTTCATGTAATAACAGTTTAGACACTTACATATAGAATATCCATTTTTCTCATTAACCCAAATATTTAATCTTATTATTTCCCTTACCAATGCATGACCAGAAAAATGCAGAGTAATTAAATGAAATATTGTTACAAAAGTTAATTGCCCTCAAATCATTTTATTAAATGATTTAATGGTTAATCATATGCCTTCTCCTTATGTAGATAATTGTATTAACTGTGTATTCCTGCTCTTTAAGATTTGGAATACTGATGACTTCCTTTAGAAATTGTTTTGTCAGCAAACACATTGAAAGACATTGCGCCAGCACCTCGGCTCAATAGGCCAATCCTCCGCCAAGCGGCGCCGGCACACCGGGTTCTAGTCCCTGTCAGGGCGCCGGATTCTGTCCCGGTTGCCCCTCTTCCAGGCCAGCTCTCTGCTGTGGCCAGGGAGTGCAGTGGAGGATGGCCCAAGTGCTTGGGCCCTGCACCCCATGGGAGACCAGGAGAAGCACCTGGCTCCTGCCTTCGGATCAGTGCGGTGCGCCAGCCGCGGTGGCCATTGGAGGGTGAACCAACAGCAAAGGAAGACCTTTGTCTCTGTCTCTCTCACTGTCCACTCTGCCTGTAAAAAAAATAAAAAAAAGTTAAAAAAAAAAAGACATTGCAAATATAGCAAGTGCTTAATAATTATTTATATTAACATTATTGCATATCAGTCAGATCTTTCATATAGTAACATCAAAAATTAGTCTCTGATCTGCAGAATTTCATACGAAAGGTATTTTTAAGGACATAGAAAATTACAAGTAAACTTAAAATACCATGGAATATGGTATTTTAATTTTAATATTTTTCCATTACTAAAAGTTTTTATTTCTTGTGACATCAAGACACCAGAGAATCTGTGCTTTGTAATTAATAATGAAGCACAGGGTAAATGGTACCTAAGATATTGAGAACAAATCTATTAAGTGGAAACTTTTTCACTTCCCTACTTTTTTTTTTTTTTTTTTTTTTTGACAGGCATAGTGGACAGTGAGAGAGAGAGACAGAAATGTCTTCCTTTGCCGTTGGTTCCCCCTCCAATGGCCGCCGCAGCCAGCGCGCTGCAGCCGGCGCATCATGCTGATCTGATGGCAGGAACCAGGTACTTATCCTGGTCTCCCATGGGGTGCAGGGCCCAAGCACTTGGGCCATCCTCCACTGCACTCCCTGGCCACAGCAGAGAGCTGGCCTGGAAGAGGGGCAACCGGAAAAGAATCCGGCGCCCCGTCCGGGACTAGAACCTGGTGTGCCGGCGCCGCAAGGTGGAGGATTAGGCTAGTGAGCTGTGGCGCCGGCCCTTCCCTACCTTTTTATTGTTTTGAAGATAAAATTCTATAATTAATTTAGATTTTGGAAAATAAAAGAGTGTTCCTACTTTCCCCAAATCTTGTATAGCATCTGTCAATGGTTCTCCACCTGCTACTTCTGAAAGTGATGGATCAAGTACAAGCTCTCTGCCACCCACAAATACAAATATAAATACAAGTACATCTGAAGGAGCAACATCTGGATTAATAATTCCTCTTACCATATCTGGAGGCTCAGGCCCTAGGCCATTAAATACTGTAACTCAAGCTCCCCTACCACCTGGGTAAGTAACATTTTTTTGGTGAATATTTGTTTTGTTCAGGTTTCTACATGTAGTCATTAATAAGGAAAACAATATTAAAATAATTTAATTATTTCAATGACAGTCTTCATCTATTATAATTGACTTTGAGGAGTCTAGAGTGAAAAAAAGCACATTTGAATTCTCTCCCTTTTGTTTCTAGGGTAAAATCAAATAGTAGGTATATTTAAATTATTTGTTTTTATTATTATTTATTTAAAAGGCAGAGAGAGACAAAGAGAGATTGCCCATCTACTGTCTTATTCTCCAAATGCTCACAATAGCTGGGGCTGAGCCAGGCTGAAGCTGGGAGCCAGGAACTCAGCCCAGGCCTCCCAGATGGGTGACATGGACCCAAATACTCAACCCATTACCTATTGCCTTCCTAGTTGTACACTAGTAGGAAACTGGAATGGAAAGCAGAGTCGGTATTCAAACCCAGGCATTCTACTATCCAATGTCAGGTGGTGGGTTAATCACCGTATCAGATACCCCAAGAATCATTTATATTTTGTTATAAATGGACATATTAAAATTGTGTTTTTCCATGGGGTATCATGTGATTTTCTTTTTTTTTTTTTTTTTTTTAAGATTTATATATTTACTTGAAAGTTAGAGTTACACAGAGAGAGGAGAGGCAAAGACAGGGGTCGTCCATCCATTGTTCGCTCTCCAAATGGCTGCAATGGCTGGAGCTGTGCCAATCCGAAACCAGGAGCCAGGAACTTCTTGTGGGTCTCCCATGTGGGTGCAGGGGCTCAAGGACTTGGGCCATCTTCTACTGCTTTCCCAGGCCATAGCAGAGAGCTGGATCAGACGTGGAGCAGTCAGGACTCGAACCAGCGCCCATATGGGATGCTGGCACTGCAGGCTGGGGCTTTAACCCGCTGCAGCATAGCGCCATCCCCATCATGTGATATTTGGATACATATAACTGTGGTATAATGTTGGAATCAATATCTGTATTTGCAAACACTTCGAATGTTTTCATGTCAAAGAAATTCTAAGACTTTTCTTTTTCCTTTTTTAAATGAGCAGTGCATTATCTATCGTCACTCTGCTATGCAGTAAAACAGAAGAATTTATTTCTCCTAAATGTATCTTTGTACACATCAGCCACCTTTCTCCATCCCTCCCATTTTCCTAGTCTTCCCAGCCACTTCTATGAGATTAAGTTTTATAGATTTCACGTTAGTGGAGATCATGTGGTAATTTATCTTTGTGTGCCTGGCTTATCTCATTTTTAAAAGAATGATCTTCATTTTCACCCATGTTGTTGTAAATGACAAAATTTCACCCTGTTTTTTGGCTGACCAGTATATTTGTGTGTATACCACATTTTTTTATCCATTCATATTTTGGTGGATACTTAGATAGTTTCCATTTCTTATGAGTAGTGCTGCAGTAAACATGGGAGTATTTTTTTTAAATTGAAGGACCTGAACCAAAGGAAGTTAACCAAGGTCAAGTAATAAAATAGCCACCTAATTCAAACTGCTTTTCTGTTTGATGGGAGGAAATCCCATTTTAAAGAATTTTTTTCAGTATAAACTCATTATAGCAAAATAATAGTTTAGGGAACTGAGAAAATTAGTATTTATATTCTATTTTAATCTCTACTGATTATTTTAAAAATAATATTTTTAAGTTAATGTAAGACCAATTTTTATACATATAGATGTGGTGGCATTCAAATTACTCCAGATCCCAATTGATTGCTGTATTCATAGTTGGGAAGCCAAATTTGCAGGGTATTTGTACAAGAGATTAGCAAAAAGAATGAGTGCTTGTAGAAGTTACTTGTACTTATAAGCTATGATGGTTTACTCTGATATGCTTCAGTTTGGGGATAAACTTACCAAGGAAGCCAGAGTACTCAGATTGGCCAGGTGAAAACTTACTTTCTTGTACTGTGCAGGAACCCATGTGATAAAGTCTTTTTCCAGAATTGATATAGACTATCACCCTTCAGTTAGTTCAGTCTTTGTTTAGTTTCATAGAATTAACTATAATATTCTTTTACCCTCAAGTCCTGAATTTCTCATTCCTGATCCAACTAAGAATGAGTTTGGTTTCCTAGGCAGACTGAACTCCATCCTTTTTAGAGCAGACTTTTGCATAAAAGAAGTGTCATTCCATATGTATCACTCTCAGAAAATGCCATTTCTTTACTTTATTCCTAAATTCTGTTGGTATCTTCTTTATAACCTGATGTGCTTAGTTGCCTCAGTTCTGTAATACAATTATATAAGGGAAAAAGGCAAAAACAGGATTAGGAAGCCAAACTACTCACACATAAATCATACTAGCCTTTGTAATTTTGTGTTTAAGGTGGGAGCAGAGAGTAGACCAACATGGGCGAGTTTACTATGTAGATCATGTCGAAAAAAGAACAACGTGGGATAGACCAGAACCTCTACCTCCTGGGTAAGTATCTGAATTAAAAAAAAAATAATCTGTTTATTCAGCCTATATATAATCTTCCTTGATTCCTGCTTTCTTATTGTCAGCCCTTTATCTACTTTGTTTTGGTGTGGGTGAAAACTAGAGAATGAGAATTGTTTAAGAGTGTGATGAATGATTTTTATTTTCACTTCATTTTTAATTTTGATTATTTAAGCCGGCGCCGTGGCTCAATAGGCTAATCCTCCACCTTGCGGCGCCGGCACACCGGGTTCTAGTCCCGGTCGGGGCACCGGATTCTGTCCCGGTTGCCCCTCTTCCAGGCCAGCTCTCTGCTATGGCCAGGGAGTGCAGTGGAGGATGGCCCAAGTGCTTGGGCCCTGCACCCCATGGGAGACCAGGAAAAGCACCTGGATCCTGGCTCCTGCCATCGATCAGCGCGGTGCGCCGGCTGCAGCGGCGGCCATTGGAGGGTGAACCAACGGCAAAAGGAAGACCTTTCTCTCTCTGTCTCTCTCTCACTGTCCACTCTGCCTGTCAAAAAAAAAAAAATATATTTTTGATTATTTATTTTTCATTTTGTTTGAAAGGCAGAGAGATACAGAGAGACAGATTTTGTATCCACTAGTTCACTCCCCAAATGTCCACAACAGCCAGAACTGGGTCAGGCTAAAATTCTTTTTTTGTGACAGGCAGAGTGGACAGTGAGAGAGAGAGACAGAGAGAAAGGTCTTCCTTTGCCGTTGGTTCACCCTCCAATGGCCACTGTGGCCGGCACGCTGCAGCTAGCACACCGCGCTGATCCAATGGCAGGAGCCAGGTACTTCTCCTGGTCTCCCATGGGGTGCAGGGCCCAAGGACTTGGGCCATCCTCCACTGCACTCCCTGGCCATAGCAGAGAGCTGGCCTGGAAGAGGGGCAACCGGGACAGAATCTGGTGCCCCGACTGGGACTAGAACCCGGTGTGCCGGCGCCGCAAGGTGGAGGATTAGCCTAGTGAGCCGCGGCGCCGGTCGGTCAGGCTAAAATTCTATCATGAACTTCCCGAACCGTTTTGCAATAATTTTTTTTTTTTTTTTTTTTTTAGAATTTTTTTTTATTTTTATTTTTATTTTATTTTTTTTTTTGACAGGCAGAGTGGACAGTGAGAGAGAGAGACAGAGAGAAAGGTCTTCCTTTGCCGTTGGTTCACCCTCCAATGGCCGCCGCGGCCGGCGCGCTGCGGCCGGCGCACAGCGCTGATCCGATGGCAGGAGCCAGGAGCCAGGAGCCAGGTGCTTTTCCTGGTCTCCATGGGGTGCAGGGCCCAAGCACCTGGGCCATCCTCCACTGCACTCCCTGGCCACAGCAGAGGGCTGGCCTGGAAGAGGGGCAACCGGGACAGAATCCGGCGCCCCGACCGGGACTAGAACCCGGTGTGCCGGCGCCGCAAGGCGGAGGATTAGCCTAGTGAGCCGCGGCGCCGGCCACCCAATAATTTTATAATATAAAATTTTTTATATAGTAAGGACTTTATCTTATATTTGGTAAGAGCTATAATTCCTATTCAATTAAATAACTTCCCTTCCTCTTGTGGAAACTAATCCTTAAACCCTGCAGCTCTGAGCCAGGTAAATAGTTCCAGCAGGAAAACTTGAAGAATAAGACTTCAGGAATTTTTACATCAGAAATGAGTGAAGAGGTGGGTGTTTGGCGCAGGGCCTTAGTATGCTTACATCCAAATTGGAGTACCTGGTTTCAGTTGTAGCCACTCCACTTCCAATCCAGTTTCCTGCAAATGCACATAACAGGAGGCAGCAGATAATGGCTCAAATACTTGGGTCCCTTGCCACCCACATTACAGACCTGGATGGAGTTCTTGGCTCCTTACTTCCGCCTGACCTAGCTCTACGTATTGTGGGTTTTTGGGGGGTAAACCAGCAAATGGAAAATCTCTATTTCTCTTTCTCTCCCTCTCTCTCTGCCTTTCAAATAAATAATATTTTAAGATAGTGCTTTACTTATTAAATTAGAAGATTATATCTTGTTGGTGAGGAATTTTGCCTGGTAACTTTACTGGAGATAGTGTAAATTAGTTAACAGCTCCTACAGAAAGCATGGATAGTATATCGACACACATGTATGTGTCCATAATAATGCATATACTCTTAGTAATTCTCTCCAGGAAATGTGTCTTAATTCAAAGGAAGAAAAAAAACTTGCTGTGTTATTGTTTTGCTATTTATAAGCTTAGAATAATGGAAGCAACCTTAAGTCACCAACCAGGCAGCAAGTTATTGTATCAGCTATCACTCAATTAAAAAAAATTACTTTGTAATTGGGCCGGCGCCGTAGCTCAGTAGGCTAATCCTCCGCCTTGCGGCGCCAGCACCCCGGGTTCTAGTCCCAGTCGGGGCGCCGGATTCTGTCCCGGTTGCCCCTCTTCCAGGCCAGCTCTGCTCTGGCCAGGGAGTGCAGTGGAGGATGGCCCAAGTCCTTGGGCCCTGCACCCCATGGGAGACCAGGAGAAGCACCTGGCTCCTGCCATCGGATCAGCGTGATGCGCGGCAGCCATTGGAGGGTGAACCAACGGCAAAGGAAGACCTTTTTCTCTGTCTCTCTCTCTCACTGTCCATTCTGCCTGTCCAAAAAAAAAAAAAAAAATTACTTTGTAATCATTTAAAATGATAAACAAAAGTATTCTTGTGAAAAAGTCCTTAATATCTGTAAGGAACTATATGCAATTTTTGTTCCTGTTATGATTGCAGAAATAAGATCATTGAGAAAAATAACTTTTTTTCCAAGATTTATTTGAAAGGCAGAGTTACCAGAGACAGGTAGAGAGAGGTGTCTTCCATCTGCTGGTTCATTCCTCAGATGGTTGCAACAGCCAGGGTTGGTCCAGACCAAAGCCAGAAGTCTGAAACTCATTCAGGTCTCCCACGTGTGGTAGGGGCCTGAGTACTTGGGCTATCTTTCTCTGCTTGCACATTAGTGGGAGCTAGTTTGGAAGAGTAACAGCCAAAACTTGAACCTTTGCTCAGATGGGATATCAGAATCGCAAGCAATGACTTAACCTGCTGGGCCACGGTGCTGGCCCTGAGTCATTTTCTCAATGATTGTTTTAAGACTGAGATTATTTAAAGTTGAGCTTCCGCCTGCGGTGCTACCCTCCTGGCTGCTTCACTTCTGATCTAGCTCCTTGCTAATGGCCTGGAAAAGCAGAAGAAGATGGCCCAAGTGCTTGGGCCCTGTACCCATGTGGGAGACCCAGAAGAAGCTTCAGATCAGGCCAGCTGTGGATGTTGTGGCCATTTGGGGAATAAACCAGTGGATGGAAGACCTCTCTTTGTCTCTATAACTCTACCTCTCAAATAAATCTTTAAAAATAAAAAGACTTACTGAATATGCATTGCGTTTTAAGGACTTGATTGATACATTTTAAGGAAATTTAATAAATTTTTGGGCACAATCCTCTTAAATTCATTTACAAAACTTTTTTTTTTTTTTTGACAGGCAGAGTTAGACCGTGAGAGACAGAGAGAAAGGTCTTCCTTTTCTGTTGGTTCAACCCCCAAATGGTCTCTATGGTTGGCGCACTGCACTGATCCGAAGCCAGGAGCCAGGTGCTTCTTCGGGTCTCCCAAGCACTTGGGCCATCCTCCACTGCCTTCCCGGGCCACAGCAGAGAGCTGGACTAGAAGAGGAGTAACCTGAACTAGAACCTGGGGTGTCGGCGCCACAGGCGGAGGATTAATCAAGTGAGCCGCGGCGCCGGCCATTTACAGAACATTTAAAAAATTTGTATGAGGGCCGGCGCCGCGGCTCACTAGGCTAATCCTCCGCCTGCGGTGCTGGCACGCCGGGTTCTAGTCCCAGTCGGGGCGCAGGTTTCTGTCCCGGTTACCCCTCTTCCAGGCCAGCTCTCTGCTATGGCCAGGGAGTACAGTGGAGGATGGCCCAAGTGCTTGGCCCTGCACCCCATGGGAGACCAGGAAAAGCACCTGGCTCCTGCCATCAGATCAGTGTGGTGTGCCGGCTGCTGCGCGCCAGCCACGGCGGCCATTGGAGGGTGAACCAACGGCAAAGGAAGACCTTTCTCTCTGTTTATCTCCCACTGTCCACTCTGCCTGTCAAAAAAAAAAAAAATAAATAAAAAATAAAAAAAAAACTTGTATGAGGCCTTCAGGCACTTTAAAAATTGTTTGTCAAGGTAAAATCTTATATCTGTTTCATAAGTATTTGTTGTTTTAGCTTTTTTTTTTTTTTTTTTTTTTTTTTAATTTAGCTGGGAACGGCGGGTTGACAACATGGGACGTATTTATTACGTTGACCATTTCACAAGAACAACAACATGGCAGAGGCCAACATTGGAATCTGTCCGGAACTATGAACAGTGGCAGCTACAACGTAGTCAACTTCAAGGAGCAATGCAGCAGTTTAACCAGAGATTCATCTATGGGGTGAGCAACATGTTTATTAATATAATAAACTAATAAAAGTATTCAGGTTTAAAAATTTTATTTTTTAACAAATATTTATTTATTTGAAAGTCAAAGTTGTGCAGAGGCAGAGAGAGAGAAGTATGGGAGGGGGTTTTCCATCCTCTGATTCACCCCCCAGATGGCCACAATAGCCAGAGCTACACCTATCTGAAGCCAGGAGCCAGGAGCCAGGAGCTTCTTCCAGGTCTCCCACATGGGTGTAGGGGCCCAAGGACTTGGACCATCTTCTGCTTTCCCAGGCTATAGCAGAGAGCTGGATCTGAAGTAGAGCAGCCGGGACTCGAACCAGTGCGTATATGGGATGCTGGCATCACAGGTGGTGGTTTTTTCCCACTATGCCACAGCTGCAGTCCCTAAACTTTTATTTTTTTAAAAATTTATTTCAGAGAGAGCTCTCATTTGCTAGTTACTCCCCAAATGCCTACTAAGGTTGTTTTGGGCTGAAACTGGAAGCTGAGAACTTAGTCCAGGTTTCCCATGTGCGTAGCAGGGGCCCAATTACTGAACCATTGCCTGTTTCCTCTTAGGGTGCACATTAGCAGAAAGCTGAAATAGCGAATGGAGTTAGAACTTGGTATTTGAATCCAGGCACTCTGATATGGCATCTTTACCACTGGGCTAAATACCAGCTTTACCTGTGTTCATTTTTTCCCCCTTTCCTATCCATACAGTCTGATTGATTTTCTGAAATTCTTGCTCTTTGGTTATAGAGTGATTCTATATTACATAAAATTTAGACAGCCTATTTTAGTTCTTATAATAGAGCCAAATATATGAATTGATATGAATTAATTGAACATTCTTTTTAAGATTTATTTATTTATTGGAAAGGCAGCATTATGGAGTGAGAGAGTGGGAGAGACAGATCTTCTATCCACTGCTTCACTCCCCAAATGGCTACAACGCCAGAGCTGGGCCAGGCCAAAGTCAGGAACCAGGAGCTTCTTCCATGTTTCTCATGTGGGTGCAGGGGCTCAAACACTGGGGACATCTTCCACTGTATTCCCAGGCACATTAGCAGGGAGCTGGATTGGAAGTGGAGCAGCCAGGACTCAAACCAGCACCCATATGGGATGCCAGCACTGCAGGAGGAGGCTTAACTTTGTATTCCCCAGTACCGGCCCCAGAATTGAACATTCTCAATACCATCTATTGAAGTGGTATAGTGGTAGTGTGTTGCCGAATCTGCTTATTAGGAATATTAAGTAGTCTTCATTCACCACTTCACTGAACCTAGTTACTAAGTAAGATACTCTCATATACCAAGCACTTTTAGCCTCAGAATGAAATGGCTGATGAGACACTGTAATGATTGTTCCCAGTGTGTGGCTTTTTTCTGTCCAGGGATACCCAATGGGGTAGGCTTGAGTCTTAAAGAATTCTCAAAAAAATTTTAAAAATATCAAAACGGTTTGTCATGAAAGGAGACAGGAATATGTCTCTACTAGGTGCCTACCCACTTGTGGGGCATCCTTGTCGCCAACCCGCTTGCCTCAAACCAGAGGAAATTCAAGATTTTGGTTTTGCTGCGTTACAAAATGAGGGCAGGCTTGTACACAGACTGCACCTAGGGATGCTGTTTGGGACAAATTCATTCAATTAAATTAAAAAGTACTGACTTAGGGGTCTGTATTGAGGCACAATGGATTAAGCTGCCACCTGCAACACCTACATCCTGTGGCAGAGTGTCTGTTTTATTCCTGGCTACTCTGCTTCTAACACAGCTTCCTGTGCATATGTATGGGGAGGCAGCAGATAATGGCTCAGGTTTGGGTCCTTGCCACCAACATGGGAGACATGGATGGAGTTCTTGGTTCATGCCTTTGGCCTGGCCTAGTCCTGGCTGTTGGCTACATTTGGGGAGTGAACCAGCAGATCAAAGATCTGTCTTTTATACTCTGTTACTGTCGCCCTTCTTTTCAAATAAATAAAATAAACAAAACAAAAAAAACCTGACAGGCAGGTTCCTGCTGGGATAGGGAGGGGGGAAGCTTCACTTTTTTTTTTTTTTTAAAGATTTATTTATTTTATTTGAAAGGTTGAATTCCAAAGAGAAAGGGAGTGACAGAGAGAAAGAGAGATCTTCCATCTGCTGGTACACTCCCCAAATGGCCACAATGCCCAGCGCTAAGCTGATCTGAAGCCAGGAGCCAGGAGGTTCCTCTGGGTCTCCCACATGGGTGCAGGGACCCAAACACTTGCGCCATTTTCTGTTGCTTTTCTGGGCACATTAGCAGGGAGCAGGATCAGAAGTGGAGCAGCCAGGGCTTGACTGGTGCCCATATGGGATGTGGGCGCTATAGGCAGCGGCTTTACCTGCTGCATCACAGCGCTGACCCCCCACTTTTTTTTTTTTTTTTAAGATTTTTTTATTTGAGTGATAGTTACAGAGAGAGAAAGAGAGAAAAAGTTCTTCCATCCACTGGTTCATTCCCCAAATGGCCATAACAGCCTGAGCTTTGCCTGTCCAAAGACAGAAGCCAGGAGCTTCTTCCGGGTCTCCCATGCGGGTGCAGGGGCCCAAGCACTTGAGCCATCTTATACTGCTTTCTCAGGCCATAGCAGAAGAGGAAGAGGGGCAGTCAGGATGTGAACTGACGTCCATATGGGATGCCCATGTCACAGATGGAGGCCTAGCCCCCTACGCCACAATACACTCATTAGTCTTGTGCACATTCAGTAGGACTTTGGCTTCGCTTTTTCCAGAGGTTGACCCCTACTTTGCTTTAATTCAACAATGTGATAATTGTGAATAGAATTTTGAGCCTTCCCTATAGTTTATGGCTCATTAACATATTCTAGTTGGGATTCTTTTAATCACTGGACAACCTGCTCTTCCTGCTTCCTCAATTGCCTTCTCACAGTTCTTTGCATATCTCATATTCAAGTTGTGCCCTGCTTTCAAGATATACATGTAAGGTGGTTTTTTTTTCCCCCAGCCATCTGGTAACCTAGTGCTGGTATTATAAATAACTTTGGGGGGGATATATTTTTTAATTTTTATATTACTGATATAAAATGTATAGCAAAGAAAAATTGGTAATTTAGGAGGTAAGGATTCTTTATTTGTATATTTTAATTTCAAGTAATTTACGTGTTAGATAATGCCTACACTCTACCACAGTGAAGAGTATTGGCATTTATTGGTAACCATGTGACACTTAGCTAAGGTGCTTGCTCTGTAAGAATATGTTACGTTTACACGTACGGGAGATGCATATGAGTACTCATAAGGTTGCTCTGAAATAATGTTTAAAGTTTTTAATTATTTCACCATTTTTAGAATCAAGATTTGTTTGCCACATCACAAAATAAAGAATTTGATCCCCTTGGTCCTTTGCCACCTGGTTGGGGTAAGTCATTTATTTATTTTTTTACAATGAATGTCATTTTATTTATCAGGTATTTATAGATGATTCTTTGCTGTTGCTTTAGGGAATATCTAGGAAGATTTTGGGCTTATCAGTTTATTTCAAGGTGCCATAGGAGCATTAAGTTCCCTAGATGTTCTAAATTGACTTCTATTAAAATGAATTATCACTTCTTTTTAAAATATCTATTTATTTATTTGACAAGTAAAGTTATAGACAGAGAGAGAAACAGAGAGAAAGGTCTTCCTTCTGCTGGTTCACTCCCCAAATGGCTGCCATGGTCAGTGCTGCGCCAGTCCGAAGCCAGGAGCCAGGTGCTTCTTCCTGGTCTCCCACAGGGGTGCAGGGGCGCAAGCACCTGGGCCATCCTCCACTGCCCTCCCGGGCCACAGCAGAGAGCTGGACTGGAAGAGGAGCAACCGGGACTAGAACCCGGCGCCCATATGGGATGCCCGTGCCACAGGCGGAGGATTAGCCAGGTGAGCCATGGCGCCAGCCCCAAAATAAACTTTCATTTCTAAAGTTTGAAAATACCAATCACTCAGCATTAAAAAGGGAATGGTCTATTGGTAACAGCCATCTGGATGCTCATCCAGGACATTATGCTTAGTGAAAAAGCTAATCCCTAAGGATTATATAGTGTATGTTTAAATTTATATAACATTCCTAAAATGACAAAACTAGAGGTCTACAACTGATTAATAGTTGTCAGGAGACAGAGTACATGAAAAGTGTAAATACCAGAAATAATAGAAGAGGGGAGTCTTATGTGATGATAGAACAGTTTATAAGTTGATTGTGGGAGTGATTACATGAATCTATAGAAGGGGTAGAAATGGAAAGAATTATATATTCATAGGGGCCACCTTTATGGCACCGTGGGTTAAGGCTCTGCCTGCAATACTGGTATCCAAATGGGTGCCAGTTCAAATCTTGGTGGCACCACTTCCAGTTCTGCTCCCTGCTAATGCACCTGGGAAAGCAGTGCAAGATGGCTCAAGTATTTGATTGCTTTACCCATGTGGGAGACCTAGGTAAAGCTCCTGGCTTTGGCCTGGCCCAGCCCTGTCCTGGCTAAATGGGGAGTTAACCACCAGATTGAAAATCTCTCTTTCTCTATAACTCTACCTTTCAAATGAATAAAATAAAAATGGGTCCTTTTTAAAAAAAAAAAAAAAAAGAATTTATCTTTACAATGATGAATTTAGCTTTAAAAAGGGTGAAAAGTTGGTGTGGTCATTGTGGTGTAGTGGGTAAAGCCACCCCTGCGACACTGGCATCCTAGATGGGCCCCTCATATCCATGTGGGAGACCCTGATGACGCTCCTGGCTGCTTTGGCCCAGCCCCACGCTGGTGTTGCTACCATGAGGGAATGAACCAGCAGATGGAGCATCTTCCCCTCTTCTCTCCTCTCTGTAACTCTTTCTGAATAAATATATAAACCTTTAAAAAAAAAAGGGTGAAAAGTTAACAAGGTTTGCAGTTAACAGTCATTTACCAATGTTAGTTTATTAATTTTTAATTCATTTTTATTTATTTATTTGAAAGGCAGAGGTTGAGAGAGATGGAAACAGATAGAGGTCTCCCATCTGCTGGCTCACTGCCCATATCCTAGAAACAGCTAGGGCTGGGCCAGGCCAAAGCCAGAAGCCAAGAACTCAATCCAGTACTTGAGCCATCATTTGCTGCCTCCTAGGGTGTGTATTAGCAGGAAGCTGGAATTGGGAATGGAACAGTGACTCAGAATTAAACACTCCCATTGAAATGCATCTCAAATGGCATCTTATTTTTTTTTTAATATGTATTTTATTTATTTGAAAGAGGGAGAAACAGAGAGAGAGAGAGAGGTCTTCCATCCACTGGTTCACTCCCCAAATGGCTGCAACAGCTGGAGCTAGGCCAGTCCAAACCCAGGAGCCAGGAGCTTCTTCCAGGTCTTCAACACAAATGCAGGGGCTCATGGTCTTGGGCTATCTTCTACTGCTTTCCCAGGCCATAGCAGAGAGCTGGATCAGAAGTGGAGCAGCCAGGACTCAAGCCAGTGCCCATGTGGGATGCCAGCACTGCAAGCTGGGACTTTAAACCACTGCTCCACAGCATTGGCCCCAAATGGTATCTTATTCAAAGTCAGAAGCCTGTCACAGTTTCCTGGTTTTTAGATTTATTTATTTGAAAAGCAGAGTTACAGAGAGAAAAAAAAATTTTCCACCTGCTGGTTCACTCCCCACATGACCTCAACAGCTGGGGCTGGGCCAGGCTGAAGCTAAGAGCCAGGAGCTTCCTCCAGGTCTCCTATGAGGGTACAGGGGCCCAAGGTCTTGGGCTATCCTCCGTTGCTTTCCCAGGTACATTAGTAGGGAGTTGGATTGGAAGTGGAGCAGCCAGGACTCTGTCTGCTTTTCAGACAAAATGAAAGAATTTTTTTAGATGGCCCAACAGTTATATGATTTAAAAAATAAGCCCATTGTGGCACCAGATCAAATTTTATCTTAAAAATGCAGCTGTTACCTAATATTGGGATAAATTCAGAGAGTGGTATTTCCAGACAGTCTTATTGGGAAACATTGGTCCCCAAGATAGATCATTCTTTTTTTTATTATTATTATTATTATTATTTTTGACAGGCAGAGTGGACAGTGAGAGAGAGAGACAGAGAGAGAAAGGTCTTCCTTTGCCGTTGGTTCACCCTCCAATGGCCGCCGCTGCAGCCGGCGCACCGCACTGATCCGATGGCAGGAGCCAGGATCCAGGTGCTTTTCCTGGTCTCCCATGGGGTGCAGGGCCCAAGCACCTGGGCCATCCTCCACTGCACTCCCTGGCCATAGCAGAGAGCTGGCCTGGAAGAGGGGCAACCGGGACAGAATCTGGCGCCCCAACCGGGACTAGAACCCGGTGTGCCGGCGCCGCAAGGTGGAAGATTAGCCTATTGAGCCACGGCGCCGGCCCAAGATAGATCATTCTAGCACTCCTGAGTCATGGAGAAAAAAATTAATGTGTCAAGATTACACATTAAATTCTGAGCAATAAATGATGCTGACTTTATAGCACCTCTCCTCTCCTTTATGCCCCCCCCCTTGAGAAATCTTATTCTTTCATTAAGATTATTCATCTTCAAAACACTCCTTTGAATTAAAAATATAAAACATGTCTTAGGCCATACTTAAAGGGTAGATATATGAAAGTTATTAATTTCTGTCTTTTTTTTTTTAAGATTTATTCATTTAATTGAAAGTTAGACTTAGAGGAGATAGAGAGATCTTCCTTCTGGTTCATGAACTCCCCAAATGGCCACAAGGGCCAGGACTGGGTCAGACTGAAGTCAGGAGCTAGGAACTTCTTCCAGGTCTCCCAGTTGTGTGCAGGGGCCCATGGACCTGGGCCATCTTCCGCTGCTTTCCTAGGCCATTAACAGGGAGCTGTATTGAAGTGGAGCAGCCAGGCCATGATGCCCTAGGGGATGCCGGTGCTACAGACGGCAGCTTAACCTGCTGTACCACAGCACCAGCAGAATTTCTGTCTTTGCTAAAGACTAGTGATCTTCAGCGCGGTGCGCCGGCCGTGGCAGCCATTGGAGGGTGAACCAACAGCAAGGGAAGACCTTTCTCTCTGTCTCTCTCTCTCTCACTGTCCACTCTGCCTGTCAAAAAAAAAAAAAAAAAGACTAGTGATCTGAATGTGAGTTTTCTGGCTCTGTTGTATCTCTAGAGTATTCAGGTGTGGTTGATCTGAAGCAGTTCTCAAAAGGAGCTGTTGAACTTGTTCTGTCACATTGCATTCCTAAACATACCTAGTTTACCCAGATTTATTTTCTGAATTTCTGTTTTAGAGAAGAATTAATAGGATGTATCTGAAGGTCATGTATTTATCCTCCAAATTTTAAGAGATTTATTTATTTATTTGAAGTGAGAGTGAAAGAGTAGGGGTCCAGGGAGGGAGGGAAAGAGAGAGAGATCTTCTGTCTGCTGGTTCATTCCCCTAATGGCTATAATCGCCAGTGCTGTGCCGGATTGAAGTCAGGAGCTCTTTATTAGTTTCCTATGTAGGTTGCAAGAACCCAAGTAATTGAGTCATCTTCTGTCTTTCAAGGTGCAGTAGCAGAAAGCTGGATTGGAAGCACAATTGCTGGGATTCAAACCAGCACTAAAGTGAGGGATGCAGGCACATCCCAAATGATAGCTTAACTCCAACACGCCTGTCCTCTTGATTTTATTGCAGAAAAATTGGGAACTGTTCATGATCATGGTCATATACATATACAGACTGCTTTACTCCTTTGGAACGGCTGTAGGAAATATTGCCTCCTGTTTATAGAAGTCTGAGCTGTGGGCTGTGTTGCTTTTATTAGAAAAGCTTGTCTTACAGGCTGGTCCTTGTCTTCTGTATATATTGTTATCTGGATTTTTCTGATTTTATATGTTAGACAACAATATTCTCCTAAAATACTATCTCTGGTGACCCAGCTTATTTTGGCTTCTAGCTTCTTGCCCTGCTGTTTTATAGTCTGCTTATTTTTAGATTTCACACTCCTGAAATTTCACACCCCTTCCTAAATGATCTTGTGATTCTTCTACTCAGGCTGAGCACTGCATTATGACTCTGCCTTTGTGGAATGTGCCTTATTTGTAGAGCCAGTAACAATACTACTACCACAACAAATGAGCAGACAGTACCTTTTATTCTTTCAGAATTGACACAGGAAATAGAATCCCAGCTTACAGCCTATGTTTTCTTTTCTTTTTTTTTTTTTTTCCCTTAAGATTTATTTTATTTGGAAGACAGAGTTATGAGGTAGAGCCAGAAAGAGAGGTCTTCCATCCACTGGTTCACTCCCCAAATGACCGCAATGGCCAGAGCTGAATTGATCTGAAGCCAGGAGCCAGGAACTTCTTCTGGGTCTCTCATGTGGGTGCAAGGGCCCAAGGATTTGGGCTGTCTTCTACAGTTTCTCCAGACCATAGCAGAGAGCTGGATCAGAAGTGTAGCAGCCAGAGTTCATATGGGATGCCGGGCCTGCAGGTGGTAGCTTTACCCACTACGCCCTAGCACTGGCCCCCAGACCATTCTTTGGATATTATTAATTCTTCACTGACATGTCCCATGATGCTTTTGCCAGCCTCAGCCTGTGTTTTCATTCTGAGACTGACAGCATAATTTTTGTGACACCATACATATTTAAATATGATGTCATGACCTTGTCAGGTTTTTATATGGTAAAACTAAACATTACTATCTTAAAAGCTCACAGTGAAAAAAATTTTTAACACACGTGCATTTCATAGGGATTAGAGAACATGCTTTTGGTTCAATAATAGTCTAATAGGGCTTTGTTATAGCTGCTTTACTCATCAGGTATAAAGATATTTTCTCATTTTCTTTTTTATTTTCTTTTAAAGAATTATTTATTTACTTGAAAGTTTGAGTTTTGTAGAGAGAGGGAGAGACAGATCTTCCATCCATTAGTTTACTCCTCAGATGGTCACAACAGCCAAGGCTGGGACAGAACGAAGTCAGGTATGCCACGTGGGTGGCAAGAGTCCAGTCACTTGGACCATCTTCTGCTCCCTTCCCAGGTGCGTTAGCAGGGAGCTGGATTGGAAGTGTAGCAGCTGGGACTCAAACTGGCGCTCAGATGGGGTGCTGGCAGTGCAGGCCATGGCCTCACCCAATACACCACAATGCCAGCCCCTGTTTTCTCATTTCATGGTTGCTATGAAAAAATACGCATAAGGCCCATCAGTTTCTATTTTTACTATTTAAACATCAAGTCAAGGAGTACTCTGATTTGCATTCATATTTAATGTTCAATAATTTCAGTATTGTTTATCATGTGGTTTTTTCCCCTAGCAAACTAAGAAATCAGTTCTATAGCCACAGTATCTCCTCTCATTAAGTAGATAAGCCTTTAGCATGCAAGTGTGTCTACGTATGAAATTTTCTGTTTTTCATAAGGTCTTCTAAGAAATGCTCATATCATCAGCATATACTTAGATAGGAGCCAGATTTGCTGTCAGTTTTATCTTGCTTCGTGTTAGCTTCTGAAAGGAAAACGTCATGCCTTGAAGCCTAAATTTACATGACAGAAATAGATGAATATAGGAGTAGACATTGTGACACAATGGCATAAGCTGCTACTTGTGATGCCTGTGTCCCATATTGGAGTGCCAATTTGAATATCCTTTGCTCCACTTCGGATTCAGCTTCTTTGAGAATGCATCCTGGGAAGCAGCAGATGAGCTCAAGTGTTCTCCCTGCACTCTGTCCAGTTTAAATGCTTTTCCCCACTACACATGAAGGACCTAGATGCAGTTCCAGCTTTCTGGCTTTGGCCTGGCCTACCCCTAGCTGCTGTGGACATCTAGGGAGTGAACAAGTAGATGGAAGAGATCTCTCTCACTCTCTACCTTTTCAAATAAATGAAAATAAGTACTGGGGATGACACTGTTGCATAACAGGTAAAGCCTCTGCCTATAGCACCGGCATCCCATATGGGCACCGGTGGACTCCCAGCTGCTCCACTTCCAATCCATCTTCATTCTAAGCACCTGGAAAAGCAGCAGAGGTTGGCTCAAGGGCTTGGGCCCTTGCAGCCACGCGGGAGACCCAGATGAAGCTCCTGGCTCCTGATTTTGTCCTGGCCCAGCCCTGGCTGTAGTAGCCATATGGGGAGTGAACCAGCAGATGGAAGATTCTGTCTGTCTCTTCTGTGTGTAATTCTTACTTTCAAATTAATTAATTAATTAGTTTAAAAAAGAAAAGAGTTTTTTAAAAGATGACTATATTTTCAGCTATGCACTTAGGGAATGTTTTTAGGTTATAAAAATTAACAGATTATTTGAATACTTTTTTTTTTTTTTTTTTTTGACAGGCAGAGTGGACAGTGAGAGAGAGAGACAGAGAGAAAGGTCTTCCTTTGCCGTTGGTTCACCCTCCAATGGCCGCTGTGGCCGGCATGCTGCAGCTAGCACACCGCGCTGATCCAATGGCAGGAGCCAGGTACTTCTCCTGGTCTCCCATGGGGTGCAGGGCCCAAGCACTTGGGCCATCCTCCACTGCACTCCCTGACCACAGCAGAGAGCTGGCCTGGAAGAGGGGCAACCGGGACAGAATCCGGCGCCCCGACCGGGACTAGAACCCGGTGTGCCGGCGGAGGATTAGCCTAGTGAGCCATGGCGCCAGCCTATTTGAATACATATTTTTAAATAAGAAAGACAGTTTTAGATTTGCAGATTTAAAAAATTCACTATTGGCTGGCACCGCGGCTCAATAGGCTAAATCTCCACCTAGTGGCGCCAGCACACCGGATTCTAGTCCCGGTCGGGGTGCCAGATTCTGTCCCGGTTGCCCCTCTTCCAGGCCAGCTCTCTGCTGTGGCCTGGGAAGGCAGTGGAGGATGGCCCAAGTGCTTGGGCCCTGCACCCCATGGGAGACCAGGAGAAGCACCTGGCTCCTACCTTCGGATCAGCACGGTGCGCTGGCTGCAGCGCGCCAGTCGCGGCGGCCATTGGAGGGTGAACCAACGGCAAAAGGAAGACCTTTCTCTCTGTCTCTCTCTCTCTCACTGTCCACTCTGCCTGTAAAAAAAAAAAAAAAAAAAAAAAAAATTCACTATAACTACCAAGACATGAACTTGCCTTTTCGCCATGTTGCAAGTATAAACTGTGGCACTATGTGTGCTCTTTTTGCTTTAAGACAACCGTAGAGTTGGTGACAAGTCTCTGTGTCCAGAATACCTTGAGCACAAAAGTCTAGTTAATATTCAAGGTCTATAAAGAGATGCAGAGTTCCATTTTTCTGGATGTTATGCAAGCCTGGAATTCCTTTTTTTTTTTTTTTTAAGATTTATTTATTTATTTGAAAGTCCAAATTATCAGGGGAGCATGGGGGAGATCTTCTATCCTCTGGTTTGCTCCCTGAATGCCCACAACCACCAAGCCTTGGCCAGAACACAACCAGGAACCTGGAGCTTCATCTGGGTCTCCCAGGTGGGTGCCAGGGCCGAAGCACTTGACCATCCACTGCTTTCCCAGGAGCATTAGCAGGGAAATGAATCAGAAGTGGAGTAGCTGGGATTCAAACCACTGCCCATTGGGATGCTTGTGCTGTAGACAGAGGCTTAACCCACTAAGCCACAGTGCCAGCCCCAGCATATCTGGAATTCTATTTCCGTTTTAGGCTCAGCTGATTTAGATAGTAGTTGAGATGTCAAGAGTGATTCATAATACTCACTAGAACGTTCTTTATAACCTATAACATCACTAGTATTTGAAATCATGCAAACGATGTAGGAAATAGTAACTTGGCAAGGTATAATTTGGCTTAAGACACTTCCTATAGTATCTAGCTTAAAGAAAGATCTTAGGGATCTAAATAAATGTTATTAGAAAATTAGATACCAATTTTTCAAACCAGAATATAAAAATTAGTTTTGTCAACATGCAATTAAACTTGTTTGAAAATTGCTAATTTCAGAAAGTATACTTGTTAAATTTGAATTCATTATTTAATCTGTAATACATTAATTATTAATTTTGAGACATGTTGGCTAAATTAAAAATTCAAATATAAGAAGAGTTCCATCTTGTGAAGAATTACTTGACAGTGGAACAGAGATAACAGAACTTAATATTAAAACTTCAAAGATGTTTGCCTTGGCTATTAAAAGAAATGATATCCTGGGCCTGCCCTGTCACATGGAAAGATAAGCCTGCCTGTGTTGCCAGCATCCCTCATGAGTGCTGGTTCAAGTTCTGGCTGCTCCACTTCTGATTCAGATCCCTGCTAATGCACTTGACAAAACAGTGGAAAATAACCCAAGTACTTGGGCCCTTGTACCCATATGGGAGAACTAGAAGAAGCTCCTGGCTCCTGGCTTTGGCGTGGCCCAGCCCCAGCTGATGAGGCCATTTGGGGAGTGAACCAGCAGATGGAGGATAACCCTAAATGGACACCTGAGTTTCTCTCTCTTTTTTTTTTTTTTTTTTTTTTGACAGGCAGAGTGGACAGAGAGAGAGAGAGACAGAGAGAAAGGTCTTCCTTTGCCGTTGGTTCACCCTCCAATGGCCGCCGTGGCCGGCGCGCTGCGGCCGGCGCACCGCGCTGATCCGATGGCAGGAGCCAGGAGCCAGGAGCCAGGTGCTTTTCCTGGTCTCCCATGGGGTGCAGGGCCCAAGCACCTGGGCCATCCTCCACTGCACTCCCTGGCCACAGCAGAGGGCTGGCCTGGAAGAGGGGCAACCGGGACAGAATCCGGCGCCCCGACCGGGACTAGAACCCGGTGTGCCGGCGCCGCTAGGCGGAGGATTAGCCTAGTGAGCCGTGGCGCCGGCCGAGTTTCTCTCTTATCTCTGCTATTTAATTCTAAGATTTTGAGTAGATCATTTAATCTGAATTTTCTTATCTTCAGGATAAAATAAAACCACCTACCTCATAGTGGCAAGAATAAAATGAAATGTGTGAAAAGCTGAGTAAAAGTTATTGTTTTTGTTGGATTGAGCAAAAAGACTCAGTTGGCAGCACATTGTATAGTAACTCAACTCAACATCTAGAATAAAATGATGTTTCTCTAAAGTTAGGTAAGCGTGTGTGTTTAATAATCAAGTGATAAATCTTTTAAAAAATCAATGATTTAAAAACTATAAACCCAAGAAAATAATGAGAAATTGGCAAACTCAGCTCATTTTGTTTTAATTTGAGGAAAAAGACTATGCCAATGTTAATGCTTTTGTTGTTGTTATTTTTAATAAAGAGAAGAGAACTGACAGCAATGGCAGAGTGTATTTTGTCAACCATAACACTCGAATTACACAATGGGAAGACCCCCGAAGTCAAGGGTAAGAACTTTTAGTTACCAGTGTGTGTATATATATATATATATTTAACATCATAAAGATTATGTTATTTCTAAGTTACAAAGAGGATCAAATTTGCATATTCTTTTTCAGAAGGCATTAAACTGTAACATACATGCTTTGGAGAGAGAAAAAAATTATACTATTACTTTCATATAATGAGGGGCTTGGGAGGTTTCTTGACAGCATACAAAAAAACTCATTGATACATTGGTATATAAAAATACAATAATGTATTTAAAATATTCACATATATATTATTAGTGAGATGAGATTATTGCTTTTGATTAACTTTTTAAAATTATTTATTTTTTTATTTTTAAAGATTTATTTATTTGAAAGTCAGAGTTAAACAGAGAGGAGTGGCAGAGAGAGCGAGCGAGCAAGAGAGCGAGCTTCCATCCGATGGTTCACTCCACAATTGGCCGCATGGCCGGAGCTGCGCTGATCTGAAGCCAGGAGCCAGGCGTTTCCTCCAGGTCTCCCATGTGGGTGCAGGGGCCCAACGACTTGGGCTATCCTCTGCTGCTTTCCCAGGCCATAGCAGAGAGCTGGATTTGAAGTAGAGCAGCCAGGTCTCAAACAAATGCCCATATGGGATGCTGGCAAGGGTATTACCCGCCCCGAAATTATTTATTTATTAATTTGAGAGAAAGGGAGAGACAGAACTCCCATATGCTGATTTTATTTCCTAAATGCCTGGAATAGTTGGGTCTGGGCCAAGCCAAAGCTAGGACCTGGGAGGTCAACCCAGGTCTCCCACATGGGTGAAAGGAACCCCAACTACTTTAGCTATCACCTATTACCCCCCAGGGTGCTTATTCATAGGAAGCTGGAGTCTCAAATAGAGCTGGAACTTGAACCCAGACACTGCAGTATAGGATACTGGCATCCTAAGAAGCATCTTAATTGCTGTGCCAAATGACTACCCCCATCCCACTGTGGTATGGTGGGTTAAGCTGCTGCCTTGCAGTGCCAGCATCCCATATGGATGCCAGTTCAAGGCCTGCCAGCATCTCCACTTTCAGTACAGTTCCCTGATAATACACCTGGGAAAGCCGCACAATATGGCTCAAATTCTTAGGTCCCCTGCCACCCGTGTGGGAGATCCAGATGAGCTTCCTGGCTCCTGGCTTTTGCCTAGCCCAGCCATTGCAACCATTTGGAGAGTGAACCAGCAGATGGATGGAAGGAAGATCTCTTTGTCACTGTTCTCTTTCTGGAACTCTGCCTTTCAAGTAAGTTAATAAATCTAAAGATTTATTCATTTAAAGGCAGAGTTACAGAGAGGCAGAGAGCGAGCGAGCGAGAGAGTGAGAGCCAGAGAGCGAGAGGGAGGTCTTCCGTCTACTGGTTCACTCCCCAAATAGCTCCAATTGCCAGAACTGGGCTGATCTAAAGCCAGAAGCCTGGAGTTTGTTCCAAGTCTCCCACACAGGTACAGGGGCCCAAGGACTTGCCATCCTCCACTGCTTTCCCAGGTCATAGCAGAGAGCGGGATGGGAAGTAGAGCAGCCAGGACTTGAACTGGTGCCCATATGGGATGCTGGTGCTACATGTGGAGGTTTGGCCTACTATGCCACAGTGCCAACCCCTTTAATAAACTTTTTTTTTTTTTTTAAGACAAAGACAGAATAGGGATGTTGTTGGGGTTTGAAAATGGAGATGAATGTGAAGACTTCTGCAGCAGAATAGGCAGAGCTTCATTACCCTGAGATGTTTAGGTTGGGTTATTAGGTAGATGGAGAACATAGGCTCTGTAGAAAATAGACTGAGTGGTCTTTGGTTTTAATGATAACTTTAATGTGTTTGTAGGATATCTACAACACAACTGAAGATACTAGACTAAATCATTTTCTAAAAGAGTTCTGCTATCTGTATGGATATTTTTAGCTTCTATACTGGGTAAACGAGCAACCCTTGAATGTGTTTTTTCCCTTTTTTTGTAGTCAATTAAATGAAAAGCCCTTACCTGAAGGTTGGGAAATGAGATTCACAGTGGATGGAATTCCATATTTTGTGGACCATAATAGAAGAACAACTACCTATATAGATCCTCGCACAGGAAAATCTGCCCTGTAAGTTTTTTAAACATTGTAGATTAAAATTAATTTCTTCATTTTTGATGTAAATATATGCGTTAACAAGGAATGGATGTCTTACTGTTTCTTGAGTTGACTTACCAGTTTGACTAAGTTTGCTAAGTCATCTATTTTTAAATCAGTTTATTTTATATTTTATTGTTGAGGTTTAAGATTTCTATGTATATAGATATGCATCACTTGAGGAGGAGGATATGTTCTCAGAAATGGGTTGTTAGGTGATTTTGTCCTTCTGTAAGCATCAGAGAGTACACATACACAAATCAAGATGATATAGCCTAAAATAAACCCAGGCTACATCGCGTGTGTGTGTACGTACGCGCATGCGTATTTTGGTATAATCTGTTGCTCTTGAGGACTTGATGTGATGGAACAGCACAAGATTAATTCGAACACAAGAGAAAATGATATATTCAAGAGATGTGGTATGGGACTGGCACTGTGGTGCAGTGAGTGAAAGCCCTGGCCCACAATGCTGGCATCCCATATGGGTGCCAGTTCGAGTCTGGGCTACTCCACTTCCAATCTAGCTCTCTGCTATGGCCTGGGAAAGCAGCAGAAGATGGCCCAAGTGCTTGGGCCCCTGCAGTGGTGTGGGAGACCCAGAGGAAACTCCTGGCTCCTGGCTTTGGATCAGCTCAGCTTTGGACATTTCAGTCTTGTGGGGCGTGAACCAGTGGGTGGAAGTCCTCCTCTCTCTCTCTCTGCCTCTCTCTGTAACTCTTTCAAATAAATAAATTAAAAAAAGAGAGAGAGATGGGTAACCATGAGATATATCAGGCTGCTGCAAGTTTGTTATAGCATACTATTTATTTATTTATTTTCAAAGAGTTACAGAGACAGAACAGAGCGACAGAGAAGGAGCCATGTTCTATTTTCTGTTTCACTCTCCAGATAGGCAAAACAGGCAGTTCTGGGCCAGGCCAAAGCCAGGAACTTCATCTGGATCTTTCACATTGGTGGCAATTGATCCAAACACTTGGGACAATCTTCTGCTTTTCCAAGGCCTTTAGCGGGGAACTGGATTAGAGGTGGAGCAGGTGGAACATGAATCAGGGCCCATATTGAATCCCAGCATCTCAGGCAGTGTCTTTAGCCACTATACCCGCCTCCATAACATACTATTTAATAGCAAAAATGTTTTTAGAAGTACACTGTGGCCAGCGCCGCAGCTCAATAGGCTAATCCTCCGCCTGCAGTTCCAGCACACCGTGTTCTAGTCCCGGTCAGGGCGCCAGATTCTGTCCCGGTTGCTCCTCTTCCAGTCCAGCTCTTTGCTGTGGCCCAGGAGTGCAGTGGAGGATGGCCCAAGTCCTTGGGCCCTGCACCCACATGGGAGACTGGGAGAGGCACCTGGCTCCTGCCATCGGATCAGCGCGGTGCGCCGGCCGCAGCGGCCATTGAGGGGTGAACCAACAGAAAAAGGAAGACCTTTCTCTCTGTCTCTCTTTCTCTCTGTCCATTCTGCCTTTCAAAAAAAAAGAGAAGTACACTGTAGGGGCCAGTGCTGTTGCGCAGCGGGTTAAAGCTCTGGCAGGCAGTGCCGACATTCCATTTGGGCACTGGTTCAAGTCCTGGCTGCTCCACTTCCAATCCAGCTCTCTGCCTAGGAAAGTAGTAGAAGATGGCCCAAGTGCTTGGGCCCCCACACCCATGTGGAAGACCCAGAAGAAGGTCCTGGCACCTGGCTTTGGTTCAGCTCAACTCCAGCCGTTGCAGCCATTTGAGGAATGAACCACCAGATGGAAGACCTCTTTCTCTCTCTGTCGCTACCTCTCTCTGTAACTGTCTTTCAATTAAATAAATAAATAAAATTTTTTTTAAAAGTACACTGTAAAATGACAGTGAAAGTATAATTATATTATACTTATTATATAAGTATGTACACCAGTAACAGACCAGCACTGTGATACAGTGGTTTAAGCTGCCATTTGTAATGCCAGAATTCCATATCAGCATACAAATTCAAGTTCTGGCTGCTTTACTTCCCATCCAATTTCCTGCTAATACACCTTGGAGAGTAGAAAAGATGGCCCAAATATTTGTTCCCTGCTTCCCATGTAAGTAGGAAACTTTGGCCTGCCCCAGCCCCAGCTATTGCAGTCCTTCGCGGAGTGAACCAGCAGATAGAAGATCTCTCTTCTCTGCTCACTCCCTAAATGGCCCCATGGATTGGGGCTCAGCTAAGCCCAAACCAGGAGCCAGGAACTCCCATCCTGGTCTCTCAAATGGAACTCAAACACTTGGGCCATCCTCTGCTGCTTTCCCAGGCACATTAGCTGGGAGCTGGATCAAGAGCAGAGAAGCTAGGGGACAGCACTGTGGTGTAGTGGGTAAAGCTGCTGCAGGTGGTGACAGCATCCCATATGGGTGTGGGTTCAAGTCCCAGCAACTCCAGTTTGATCTAGCTCTCTGCTGCTGTGCCTGGGAAAGCAAGGGAAAATGGCCCAAGTGCTTGGACCCCTGCACCCACGTAGAGACCTGACAGAAACTCCGTCTCCTGGATCAGCCCAGTGTTGGCCGTTGAGGCCATTTGGGGAGTGAACCAGCAGATGGAAGGTCCCATTCTCTGTCTCTCCCTTTCTTGTCTCTGGGTCACTGTGTCATTCAAATAAATAGATTAGTCCTTTAAAAGAAAATAAGGAAGGAAAGAGAAAGGGAGGGAGGGAGGGGGAAAGGAAGGAAGGAAGCAAAGGAAGAAAAGGAAAGAAGGAAAGAAAGAGGAGCATCTGAGACTCAAACTGGTCCTCTGATGTGGATGCTGGGGGCAGAGATGGGGAGTCTGCACATCAGCCCCTTCATACTTAATGATGAAGTAACTCCGCAAAATCACAAGTAAGACAAGGCTGTCTACTGTCTCTACTCCCATTCAGCATTGTGTTGGTAGTCCTTGCTGCTGAAATGAGCTAAGAAAAATAAAAGATAGAGAAGGAAGAAGTAAAGCTATCTTTTGTTTTTTCACTTTGATAATGTAATTGTGTGTACAGAAAATCCTAAGTAAAATCAGTTGTTTCTCCACTGAAATACATTGAACATTTAGAAAATGAAATAAAAAGTCCAAGAGGAAAAGCAGGGGCTGGTGCTGTGGCATAGGCGGGTAAAGCTGCCACCTGCAGTGCTGGCATCTCATATGGGCGCTGGTTTAAGTCCCGGCGGCTCCACTTCCGAACCAATTCTCTACTGTGGCCTGGGAAAGCAGTGCAAGATGGCCCAAGTCCTTGGGCCCCTGCACCTGCGTGGGAGACCTGGAGGAAGCTTCTGGCCCTAGCTTCGGATTGGCATGTCTCTGGCTGTTGCAGCCATCTGGGGGAGTGAACCAGCAGATGGAAGAACTTTCTGTTGCTGCCTCTCCTCTCTCTGTTTAACTCAGACTTTCAAATAAATAAATAAATCTTAAAAAAAAAAAAAAAAAGGAACGGAAAAGCAGGTAATCCAGTGATGTATGAATTCCAAGGCTAGTTGGGAAGCCCCATGGAATCATCGGTGAATTGAGTTTCTTTTTCTTCTGTGATCCCAGGGCAGGATCTTCATCCTCAGTGTCACCTCACCATCATGACATGTGCTGCAATCTGTTATCAAAGTTGTATTCTAGGCTGGACAATGGAGAAAGGGCAAATTGGAATGAAAACAAATTCCCTTTTCAACTATCTGGTGCTCTTCAAAAGAACCTTCCTGAAAGTTCCATATAATACTTCCACTTAGAGCTCATTTGCCAGACTTAAGTCACACGACTAAGAAATAATCCTTATCCTGGGTAGAAACCTGCCCAGTTGTGTATCTGAAATCTTACTTTAGGATAGGAGAGAATGGGTGTTGGGATAGACTGTATTCTCAGATGGAACCTACTATACATAGTCCTGTTAGTTTTGGCCGCATAAAAGAGAAAAATCTCACAATAATCCTTCAATAAGATCAAAATTTATTTCTTCAGTTATTTGGGAACTCTTTGTATTACTGCTTGATAATTTTTGTTTTGTAAATTTAAAGCTGTTCTGAAATAAAATGATAAGACCCTGAAATTTATCTTTGTTTTTTTAAAGATTTATTTATTTAAGCCGGTGCCGTGGCTCAATAGGCTAATCCTCCAGCTGCGGTACAGGCACCGCGGGTTCTAGGCCCAGTCGGGGTACCAGATTCTGTCCCAGTTGTTTCTCTTCTAGTCCAGCTCTCTGCTGTGGCCCAGGAGGGCAGTGGAGGATGGCCCAGGTCCTTGGGCCCTGCACCCACATAGGAGACCAGGAGAGGCACCTGGCTCCTGGCTTCGGATTAGCGTGGTGCGCTGGCCGCAGCGCACCAGCCACAGCGGCCATTGGAGGGTGAATCAACAGTAAAAAGGAAGACCTTTCTCTCTGTTAAAAAAAAAAAAAAAAAAAAAAAAAAAATTGAAAGTCAGAGTTACACAAAGAGAGGAGAGGCAGAAAGAGAGAATGAGGTCTTCTATCTGCTGTTCATTCCCCAGTTGGCCACAACGGCCAGAGCTGTGCTGATCTGAACCCAGGAGCCAGGAGCTTCTTCCGGGTCTCCCAGGCCATTGCAGGGCCCCAAGGACTTAGGCCATCTTCTACTG
>NC_091442.1:23300210-23326164 GCF_964237555.1 Oryctolagus cuniculus | reverse complement strand
TAGTAGCAACTCAAATCTTACTTGATCCAATGATAAAAAAATCTCTGAAATAAGTTTCAAAATGCTTCATGTAATTCCAAAATATTAACTATTGTTACTACAGAAGACAGCACCACCTTGTGGACAGTTAAAATATAGCTAGCTTGTGACTGAAGAGTTGAAAGGCTGAATGCACTCAAATCTTTTCATAAGGTAAGGCCCTTGTTTACAGAGTCAGATGATAAAGCATGAAGCTAATGAATATATAACAGTTTCTTCTCTCCTGTCATTGATCTATGTCAGATTTCTGTGTGGATTTAACCAAGAAGGTTGACTAGTCATAGGGAACACACATCCTCCCAAAATGGGACCAATCACTTGCCTATGGGAGTCAGGAATAAAAGAGAAAGAGAATACAAGTCTTTTTTTTTTTTTTTTTTTAAAGATTTAATTATTTATTGGAAAGGTAGAAAGGCAGAGGCAGAGGCAGAGAGAGAAACGTCTTCCATCTGCTAGCTCACCCCTGAAATGGCTGCAGCTGAGCCAATCTGAAGCCAGGAGCCTGGAGCTTTCTCCAAGTCTCCCACATGGGTGCAGGGGCCCAAGGACCCAGGCCATCCTCTATTGCTTTCCCAGGCCATGGTAGAGAGCCGGATTGAAAGTGGAGCAGCTGGAATGCTGGCATTGCAGGCAGCGGCTTTACTCACTACGCCACAGCATCAGCCCCCAAAGCAAGTCTTCAGGGTTTCCATCAAAGGAATTATTAATATACCATAGACATTCTAAGCAGAAAGAGTACTGTTCTTGAAACAGACATAAAATCATGTCATTCCCCTGCTTAAAACAACTCAATGTTTTCCATTGTTTTGAAAATAAAAGCCAGGGGCTAGCACTGTGGCACAGTGGGTTAAGCTGCTGTCTACAGTGCCAGCATCCTATATGGACACTGGTTCAAGCCCCAGCTGCTCCACTTCCGATCCAGCTGCCTGCTAATGTGCCCGAGAAAGCAGCAGAAGATGGCCCAAGTTCTTGGGCCCCTGCACCTGTGTGGGAGATCTGGATGAAGCTCCTGGCTTTGGCCTGCCCCAGCCCCAGCTGTGGTGGCCATTTGGGGAGTGAACCAGCAGATGGAAGATCTCTCTACCTCTCTGTCTTTCCCTTTCTCTCTGTAATTCTGCTTTTCAAATAAATAAATAAATCTTTTAAATAAAAAGGAAATAAAAGCCAAACTGCTTAATAGAGTATACAAAAATTCAATCTGATCTGATGGCACACAAAGCCAGAATTATTTATTGCTGGCCCTTTACAGAAAAAGCTTGCAGACTCCTGTTTTAGGACTGGTGACAAAATGTCCTCAAAAAAGATGTTTCCCCAACTTCCTGGCCAAAAGTCAAAAAAGAATGTGTATAAGGGGATTCCTCAATGGAGAATGGACAGTGGAGGGAACAACCTGCCCTTCAGTCCCTGCAACAGACACCATGACAGTGGCAACACTTTCTTTTTTTTTTTTATTTTTTTGACAGGCAGAATGGACAGTGAGAGAGAGAGAGACAGAGAGAAAGGTCTTCCTTTTGCCGTTGGTTCACCCTCCAATGGCCGCCGCGGCCAGCACGCTGCAGCCAGCGTACCACGCTGATCTGATGGCAGGAGCAAGGTACTTATCCTGGTCTCCCATGGGGTGCAGGGCCCAAGTGCTTGGGCCATCCTCCACTGCACTCCCGGGCCATAGCAGAGAGCTGGCCTGGAAGAGGGGCAACCGGGACAGAATCCGGTGCCCCGACCAGGAATAGAACCCGGTGTGCCGGCGCCGCAAGGCGGAGGATTAGCCTAGTGAGCCGCGGTGCCGGCCAACACTTTCTCTTACAGTTGATAATGTCATGAGTCCATCACCTATTTCACAGAAGTAACAGCTGCCACCACTTTCACTCCTGGCTAAATTCCCTGCAGTGTGGAAAGAGGTGATCTACAACAGTATTTCAAAAAGTCTGTGGAAAAGTGGGACTAAAAGATACGTTTAGAGGCAGACATTTAGCCCAGCAGTTGAGATGCTGGTTAGGATACAGTGTCCCATGGTGGAGTACCTGGATTCAAATACCCAGCTCTGCTACTGACTCCAGCATCGTGCTAATGCACACCCTGGAAGACAGCAGTGGATTCTGCCACCCATTTGGGAGACCTGGATTGAGTTCCTGGCTCCCAGCTTTAACTTGGCACAGCCGTGGCCATTTTGGGCACTTTGGTAATAAACCAGCAAATGGGAGATCTGTCAGTCAGTCAGTCTCTGCTTCTCAAATAAAAAAAGTTTATTCTGGTGCAAAATATTTTTAATTCCATGCACAGCTTTTTCATAAAACTGATTTTCCATAAACTTTTTAAAGATGCCTCATAAATTACTTTCTGCACTGTTATATGTGAACTTCATAATTTTTTGTGAACATTTATTTCATTTGAAAGGCAGAGTTACAGAGAGAGAGAGAGAGGAAAGAAGGGAGAGGAAAAGGAAGAGGAAGAAGAAGAGAATGGGAAAGAGATCTTCCATTTGCTGCTTCAACAGCCATGGCTTGTCCTGGCAGAAGCCAGGAGCCAGGAACTTCATCTGGACCTCCCATGTGAGTGCTGGGGCCCAGGGACTTGGGCCATCTTCCACTGTTTTCCCAGGTGCATTAGCAGGGAGCTGGACTGGAAGTAGAGCAGCCAGGACTTGACCTAACAACAATATTGGATGTTTGTGTTGAAGGTGCCAGTTCAGCTGGGTCAGGCTGAAGCCAGGAGCCAGGAGCTTTATCTGGGTCTCCCACATGGGTGGCAGGGCCCAAGGACCTAGGCCATCTTTCACTGCCCTCCAGGCATATTAGCAAGACCTGGATTGAAGTGGAGCAGCTGGTACTCAAACTGGTACCCATATGGGATGCTGGTGCTATAGGCAGTGGCTTAACTCACTATACCACAGCACTGGCTCCAACATTTGGGTTTTTAGGAAACTACTATTATGTTCCATAATGTATCAATAGCCTATACAGTCATCCTGTGGTATCTAAGGAGATTGGTTCCAGCTCCACTCCTGAAGATACCAATATCCACAGATGCTCAGGTCTCTTCTTTAAAAAGGCATATTACTTGCATATAACCTGTGCACAACCTCCTCTATACTTTAAATCATCTCTAGATTAGTTGTAATATCTAATACAATGTAAATGCTATGTAAATAACTATTTTTATAAATATTTTTATTTATTTATTTGAGAGGTAGAGTTACAGACAGTGAGAGGAAGAGATAGAGAGAAAGGTCTTCCTTCCGCTGGTTCATTCCCCAAATGGCTGCAATGGCCAGAGCTGTGCCTCTCTGTACCTATCTGAAGCCAAGAGCCAGGTGCCTCCTCCCAGTCTCCTATGCGGATGCATGAGCCCAAGGACTTGGACCATCTTCTACTGCTTTCCCAGGCCATAGAAGAGAGCTGGATGGGAAGAGGAGCAGCCAGGACTAGAACCGGTGCCCATATGGGATGCCAGCGGCACAGGCAGAGGATTAACCTACTGCGCCACTGCACTGCCCCATAAATAACTGTTATACTTAGGAAATGACTAGGAAAAAAGTATGTACATGTTATGAGTACAGAATATTTTTGATCTGCAGTTGGTTAAATTCATAAATGTGGACTGTGGATACAGAAGGCCAAGTGTATACCTCAAAATTTTGAGTTGATATTTGTAAGCCGAGTAAGGGAAAGAGGATTGGAAGGGAATACTATTCCATAGAGAGAAAACATCAAGGCAAAGCATACGTGGCAGGAGGAAGAACTGTATGTTCAATAAACCAAAAGAAAGCTGGAAGGGCTGAAACACAGAAAGCACGAGAGGAGAGTTATATAAGCTAAGGACGAAAAAGGCAGAGGAGGGGCCACCATGGCGTAGTGGGTAAAAGCTACAGCCTGCAGTGCTGGCATCTCATATGGGAACCGGTTAGTGGCCTGGCTACTCCACTTCCAATCCAGCTCTCTGCTATGGCCTGGGAAAGCAGTAGAAGATGGCCCAAGTCCTTGGGCCCCCGCACCCATGCGGGAGACCCAGAGGAGACTCCTGGCTCGTGGCTTTGGATCGGTGTAGGCCATGGCAGAGAGCTGGATTGGAAGAGGAGCAGCCGGGACTAGAACCGGTGCCTATATGGGATGCAAGTGCTGCAGACAGAGGATTAACCTTCTGAGCCACAGCGCCAGCCCTGCAATAGCAGGGTTTTAAGCTGTGCATCTGTGTTTAGCATATTTTCATTTTGAAAAGAATCACTCTGCAGCTCCATGCTAATGGCCTGGGAAAGCAGCTGAGGATGGCCCAACTACGTGGGCCCTGCCACCCATGTGGAAAGAAGCTCTCTCTCTGTCTCTGTAACTCTGACTTTCAAAATAAAGAAAGAAAAATTTAAAAAAAGAAAAGAATTACTCTGGCCAAAATATTTAGAAAATTAATATTGCTACAAAAGGACTATTCAGGACCTCTTGATCTGTTAGATAAAAAAAGAAAATAAAGTTTATATTTAGTTAAAGGAAACAAATGACATTAAATATTTTTGAATAGACAAATCAGTTCCTGGTCAGGGTGCCAGCAAACTCAATTTGAGAAACTGATGGTCAAATTAGCCAAAATGATGGAGTTTGAGGCTACAGACGCTGAGGAGCATCAGGACCCAGCCACAGTCTCAATCCCTCTTTATCTAATGGTGCTGCAGTGGGAAGCACAGGTTAGATGAGCTACTAGCATTCTGGAACAGAACAGAGCAGAGGAATAAACAAAGCAGCAAAGAAAATCATGCCATTACTCCACTGTTGCTATATTTTGGTCCAGATGGGCACAAGGCAAAGAAAGAGACCTTCAATCTGAACGGAGAGAATTCCCAGATCCCGAAGCTGCTGGTTGTTGCTCTGAGCCAGGATCCGTAGCCGCTCCGCTGCTTCCCGGGGGATGTTGAATGTCACACGAACACTGTTCCAGGGCTCCACCTTCTGTACCTTTAGCTTGCTGGATTCTTCACCGTGAAAGAAAGATAATAGTATTAGAATTTTTAAGCACTAGAAGATGTGGAACTAAAAATTGGAAATAAATAAGCAAGGCAAAGTACTAGCTTGGAATAGTTGAGAGAATTTGGGTTTTGGTGTTAAAACTTAAAAACTAACCCCAGGGGCGGGCATTTAGCCTAGCAGATAAGTTGACAGTTAAGATATCCCCAACCCATATCACAGTACCTGGGTTCAAGAACCAGCTCTCACTACAGACTCTAGCTTCCTGCTAGTGCAGACAGTGGAAGGCAGCAGTGCTGCCTTGAATGATTAGGTTGTTGCTACTCACATGGGAGACCTAGACTGAGTTCCTGGTCATCAGGGCCTTTGGAAAGCAAGAGCAAATGGGAGCTCTCCTTCCCTCACTCTATCTTTTCCTTTCTCTGCCTCTCAAATAAATAAATAACAGAAAAAAATCTGGTTCCAGTTCTACTACTTAGCACCTGGATGGCCTTGGATAAGCTATTTAACTTTATTATAACTTGCCTTTCTCTTCTCTAAAACTATGAAAAAAACTACTTGATGAGATTGTGAGTACTAAATGAGATAATACAGGTAAAAAATCTAGCACAGTACCTGACACACGATAGGCACAGAATAAATGGAAAGAAGATGGAGTAAGAACATAGGAGAGAAGAAGGAGATACATTTAAATTAATAGAATAACATCTACTTCTGGACTTAGTTCAAGCTAAGGAAAAGCTTCAAATTTTAAGTGGAATTCTATAAAAATACTGGATGCAGAAATGAGAGAGCTTCAAAAGGTTCATAGAAAAGCAGAAATAAGAGATAATATGTTGGTGCCAGTGCTGTGGCACAGTGATTAAAGCTACTGCCTGCAGTGCTGGCATCCCAGATAGGTGCTGGTTCAAGTCCCGGCTGCTCAATTTCTGATCCAGCTCCCTGCTAACAGCCTAGAAAAGCAGTGGAGGATGGCCCAAGTGCTTAGCCTCTGCACCCACATGTGAGGCCTAGAAGAAGCTTCTGGCTCCTGACTTCGGACTGGCCCAGCTATAACCTTTGTGGCCATTCCCAAAAGTCAAATCAGCAGATGGAAGATTCTCTCTCTAACTCTGCTTTTAAAATAAATAAATTAATCCTTTAAAAAAAAAAAAAGAGAGAGAGAGAGAGAGAATGTGTTGAAGAACTGGAGTTGTACAGCAGATTAAATTGCTACCTCCAAAACCAGCATCCCACCACATGAGCACCAGTTCGAGTCCTTGCTGCTCCTCTTCTGATCCAGCGCACTGCTAATGCAGCTGGAAGATGGCTCAAGTCCTTGGGACCCTACATCACATGGGAGATCTGGATGGAGTTCTATGCTCCTGGCTTTGGCCTGGTCCAGCCCTGCCAATCACAGCCATTTGGGGAGTGAACAAGCAGATGGGAGATTTTCTCTCTCTCTCTCTCTCTCTCTCTCTCTCTCTCTCTCTCTGTAATTCTGCCTTTCAAGTAAGTAAATAAATCTTCTTCTTGTAAAAATAGATTTATTTATTTTGAAAGGGGGGGCGCGTAGATCTTCCATTCGCTGGTTCACTTCCCAGATGGCTGCAATGGCCAGTGCTGGGCCAGGTCAAAGCCAGGATCCAGAAGCTTCTTCTGGGCCTCCCACATAGGTGGCAGGGGCCCAAGCATTTGGGCCATCTTCTGCCACCTTTCCCAGACCATTAGCAGGAAGCTGAATTGGAAGTAGAGCAACTGGGACACGAACTGGCACTCATGTGGGATGCTGGCGTCGCAGGAAGTGGCTGTACTCACTAGGCAACAATGCTGGCTCCAATAAATGGTTAGGATGACAAATTTTATGTTATATATATTTTACAATAATTTTTTAAAAATCTCTTATTTACTTATTTATTTGAAAGGCAGAGTTACAAAGAGGCAGAGGCAGAGAGAGATCTTCCATCTGCTGGTTCACTCCCCAAATGGCCACAACAGCTGGAGCTGGGCTGATCTGAAGCCAGGAGCCAGGAGCTTCTTCTGGGTCTCCCATGTGGGTGCAGGGGCCCAAGGACTTGGGCCATCCTCTACTGCTTTTCCAGGCCATAGCAGAGAGCTGGATTGGAAGTAGAGCAGCCCAGACTTGAACCAGCACCCATATGGGACTCTGGCACTGCAGGCGGTGGCCTTCCGAGGATCATTAGCATGGAGCTGGACTGGAAGCGGAGCAGCCAGGAATTGAACCAGTGATCTGATACGTGATGCTGACATCACAGGTGGCCACTTTGTCCACTGTGCCACAATGCCAACCCCTCTAAATTCTTAGGAGTGTGTTACCTCATTGCCTTTAGCAAGTGGTCTCTTTTTCCCACATTACTAGTGAATTTCACGTCTGGATAAACCCAATGTAGAAGGGCTTAAGAGCTGGAAGTGCTTTAGACAACATGTAGGAGCTCTCCTCTATCCATAGCTTTTCTGAATTTGAGAAAGCCATAAAATGGTAACCATGTGACCACTTTTTTATTATTGGAATGTACTAGCAAAGGGTCAATAAATTTACTTTCGCTTAAGTCATAATCCAAGGGAAAATTATTTTGTATGGAGTTGACTAATTTTTCAGCTAGATCGAGCCTGAGATTTGTTTTCCATTCTTTAAAATGAAATTATCATCAATATCACTTCCTCAATTAGTTAACTTTTAAAAATCTTATTGTGGCTAGTGCTGCGGTATAGCAGGTAAAGGCCACTGCCTGCAGTGCCAGTGCTATTGCGGCCAACTGGGGAGGGAATCTCTCTCTCTCTTTCTGCCTCTCCTTCTATCTCTGTGTAACTCTGACTTCAAGTAAATAAATAGATCTTTAACAAAAAAATCTCAAAGCCTTTCAACCCAGTTTAGTGAACTTTTACTTTTTAAAATCAGGATAACCATAGAAAGGTAAATAATTCAAAAAGAGTAACAAGAAGGAAAAAAAAAATTAAAGCAAATTACCCATGTGTAACAAACTGGGTACATTCTTCAATATTGTATCCAGTTTCCATTTGAAGTCTTTATCATCTATATTTCCTTTGAAGGCCACAAAAATTGTGGAATCCTCCAAGATACCATCACTTTTTGTATCATCATCTTCTAGTCCAGAGTCAAAATCCATCTCTGAGTCTTCCACTGTTGATGAACACAAGGAAGTATAGATGTCTTCTAAGTTTGGAAGGTCATCCAAAACCATGGTGAGTATTATTCCAGAAGCAAATGCCAAGTAGACAATAAGAAAACCTTTGAAAAGAGGAGAGGACGCAAAAAGAGTTATAATACATAATTCTATATTCAATAATGCAAAATCCATAGTTAAGTCAAAATTTTATTTGCTAATAAAAAAGTCATACAAAATTTTTAAATTATATGGAAAATAAAAATTATTTTAATTAAGATAGTCTAAAACAATTATTTCTTAAACATACTGGAAGTAAAAATATATCAGTCTTGACTAATGTTCCTTTTATTATGTTAATATGCTATGTTTTTACAAGCCTAGAACATCTGGAGGTGAGAACAAAGGATCACAAAGAAAATAAAATAAGTACTTTCTGAGAATCAATTATATACATAAGCTTTAGGACAGCCCCACAGAGCCAGGCATTCATCAAGATTCTCCTTACTATAGTCCTCCCAAAAGCTTCAGAGGAGCCAAGATTTCTGAAGTCTTCCTCTTAATCCAGCCTGCAAAGTACAACTTGACTCAGATGAAAGCACCTCGATGATTACTTAAAATCCTAAAATCTGTCATGCAGATCATCTTATATAACTTTTAAAGGATTAATAGTAATAGTATGGGCCGGCGCCGTGGCTCACTAGGCTAATCCTCCGCCTAGCGGCGCCGGCACACCGGGTTCTAGTCCCGGTTGCCCCTCTTCCAGGCCAGCTCTCTGCTGTGGCCAGGGAGTGCAGTGGAGGATGGCCCAGGTGCTTGGGCCCTGCACCCCATGGGAGACCAGGAAAAGCACCTGGCTCCTGGCTCCTGCCATCGGATCAGCGCGGTGCGCCGGCCGCAGTGCGCCGGCCGCGGCAGCCATTGGAGGGTGAACCAACGGCAAAGGAAGACCTTTCTCTCTGTCTCTCTCTCTCACTGTCCACTCTGCCTGTCAAAAAAATAAATAAAAAAAAAATAGTAATAGTATGGCTGAACATAATGATTCAAATGCAAAAACATTTAAAACTTTTATGAAAGGAAAATAAGTGGTTAATACAGGTTTATGAAAGCAAAGAACTGTGTCCTAGACAGAACTAAGTTGTTAACATTCAGCTCTGAAGAAGTTACTTTTTTTTTTTTTTGGACAGGCAGTTAGACAGTGAGAGACAGAGAGAAAGGTCTTCCTTTACCGTTGGTTCACCCTCCAATGGCCGCTGCGGCCGGTGTGCTGCAGCTGGTGCACCGCGCTGATCTGAAGCCAGGAGCCAGGTGCTTCTCCTGGTCTCCCATGCGGGTGCCGGGCCCAAGGACTTGGGCCATCCTCCACTGCACTCCCGGGCCACAGCAGAGAGCTGGCCTGGAAGAGGAGCAACCGGGACAGAATCCAGCGCCCCGACCAGGAATAGAACCCGGTGTGCCGGCGCTGCAGGCGGAGGATTAGCCAAGTGAGCCGTGGTGCTGGCCTGAAGTTACATTTTCTGCTATTTCTGCTATCTAATCTTTTTGGGGAAAAATTCTTTCATTATATGTTATGCAGCCCGAGCCATGCATTAAATATCACACAGTGTGGCTATTTTCATCATTAGCTTTGGGATTGAGGATCACATTCTTAATCTAAAAGTGAACGAATGAACATCAATTTTCAGCATTCATGTTAAGCAAAAATAGTATGGAAAAAAAAATTCACACAAATTTTCTAATTTAAAAAAATTCCTTATGTAAATTATAATTACAACTTAAAAAGAAAAAAAAAAGATGAGAAAAAACGGACTGAAAATAAATCTCCCAAAATACAGACAGTGATTATGCTAGGTTCACACTGACAAATTTTCTTTTCCTATTTTATAAATATGCTATAAGTCATTAGGTTAGGAAATACAAGTCTAATTGTGCTATAATATGGTTATATCACTTAGAGAAATGGAAAAACAATTAGCTTTTAAAACTGTTCAAATTTTCTTTTTTAAATACTGACTTAACTTCAAAAGCAAAGGTTTTCTAAAAAACCAACCTAAGCAGGGCCCGTGAGTGTTATGGTGCAGTGGGGTAAGCTCCCACCAGTACCCAATGTGAGCACTGATTTGAGTCTAAGCTGCTCCACTTCTGATCCAGCTGTTGTGGCCATTTGGAGAGTGAACCAGCAATGGAAGATCTCTCTCTCCCTCTCCTCTCTAATTCTGCCTTTCAAAAAAATAAATAAATCTTTTTAAAAAATCTAATCTTGGGGGAAAAATTCTCTCATTATATGTAAATATGGAAAAATACTTTCACATTTCAGTATTTTACATTTGAGTAAAGCACCTCATATTTAGCTATTAAATCCTTTTCTTTTTCTTTTTTTTAAGATTTATTTATTTATTTGAAGCAGAATTACAGACAGAGAGAGGGAGAGAAAGAGAGAGGTCTTCCATCCTCTGGTTCATGCCTCAATGGCCACAAGAGTCTGAGCTGGGCTGGTCCAAAGTCAGGAGCCAGGACCTTCTTCCATGTAGGTGCAGGGTCCCAAGTACTTGGGCTATCCTCTGCTGCTTTCCCAAGTGCATTAGCTGGGAGCTGGATGGGAAGTGGAGCAGCTGGAACTTGAACCAGAGCCTATATGGAATGCTGGCACTGAAGGTGGAGGCTTAAACTACTATGCCGCAGTGCCAACCCCTATTAAATCCTTTTCTACTGCTATGACTGTCATAGTGGAAAAGTATGATTTGGGTAGCCAAAAAAAAAAACAACAGCATTTAGAAAATCCCTTATAAATACCACTACCCTTATTTAACTGCCATCTGCATTTTACAGCTTTCAAAGAACTTTAGAGGTAAATAAGCAATACAAACAAAAATTTTTTAGAGCTCAAAAGCTGTTGCCAATTTACTTTGTATGAGTGAGGGTGAACACTTTTTCATTTGATTGGTGTTTATAACCCTTGCCTATTTTCTTCCTGGACTATGGCCTTTTTATTTATTAAACTCTTTATTTAGTAGACACATTCAGCCTTTGATTATAATGTAAATTAAACGTATTATCTTGGGGCCAGCACTGTGGCGTAATGGGTAAAACTACTGTCTACAACATCGGCATCTCATATGGGCAACAGTTTGTGTCCCAGTTGCTCCACTTCCCATCCAACTCTTTGCTAACAGCCTGAAAAAAAAATAGCACAGGGTGGCCCGAGTACTTGGGCCCATGCAACCCATTAGGAGACCTGAAGGAAGCTCCTGGCTCCTCCCTTTGGTCTGATCCAGACCCAGCAGTTGTGGTCATCTGGTCATTGGAAGATCTCTCTCTCTACCTCTCCCTCCTCTCTGTGTAACTCTGACTTTCAAATAAATCTTTTATATATATATATATATATATAAAAATAAAATATTAAGTAAAAAAAAGGGGGGACTGGCGCTGTGGCGTAGCAGGTAAAGCCGACGCCTGCAGTGCCAGCATCCCATTTGGCCGCCGGTTCAAAATCCAGCTATTCCACTTCCGATCTAGCTCTCTGCTATGGCCTGGGAGAGCAGCAGAAGATGGCCCAAGTCCTTGGGCCCCTGCACCTATGTGGGAGACCTGAAAGAAGCTCCTGGCTTCAGATCAGCACAGCTCTGGCCATTGTGGCCAATCGGAGAGTGAACCATTGAATGGAAGATCTCTCTCTCTCTCTCTCTCTGCCTCTCCTTCTCTCTCTGAGTAACTCTGACTTTAAATAAATAAATAAATCTTAAAAAAAAAAAAAAAAAAAAAAAAAGGCCGGCGCCGCGGCTCACTAGGCTAATCCTCCGCCCAGCGGCGCCGGCACACCGGGTTCTAGTCCCGGTCGGGGCGCCGGATTCTGTCCCGGTTGCCCCTCTTCCAGGCCAGCTCTCTGCTGTGGCCAGGGGGTGCAGTGGAGGATGGCCCAAGTGCTTGGGCCCTGCACCCCATGGGAGACCAGGAGAAGCACCTGGCTCCTGCCATCGGATCAGCGCGGTGCGCCCGCTGCAGCGGTGGCCATTGGAGGGTGAACCAACGGCAAAAGGAAGACCTTTCTCTCTGTCTCTCTCTCTCACTGTCCACTCTGCCTGTCAAAAAAAAAAAAAAAAAAAAAAAAAAAAAAAAAAAAAAAAAAAAACACACAACTGTTGCTCAGGGATCATTATGGTGGTGCAGCGGGTTATGTCACCACTTTTTTTTTTTTTTTTTTTTTTTTGGACAGGCAGAATGGACAGTGAGAGAGAGACAGAGAGAAAGGTCTTCCTTTTGCCGTTGGTTCACCCTCCAATGGCCGCCGTGGACGGCGCGCTGCGGCTGGCACACCACGGCTGGCACACCGTGCTGATCCAATGGCAGGAGCCAGGTACTTATCCTGGTGTCCCATGGGGTGCAGGGCCCAAGCACTGGGGCCATCCTCCACTGCACTCCCGGGCCACAGCAGAGAGCTGGCCTGGAAGAGGGGCAACCGGGACAGAATCCGGCGCCCCGACCGGGACTAGAACCCGGTGTGTCGGCGCCGCGGCTCACTAGGATTAGCCTAGTGAGCCGCGGCGCCGGCCCTGTCACCACTTTCAACATCAGCATCCCATATCAAAGAACTGGTTGGAGTCCTGGCTAAGCTTCTTTGGATCTATCTCCTGCTAATGTGCCTGAGAAGCCAGCGGAAAATGGCCCAAGCGTTTGGGCCTTAAAACTGCTTAAAACTGCAGGTGGTGGCCTTTACCTGCTATGCCACAGCACCAGACCCACATTATCTTTTAATTCCATTTTTCCATGAACCTTTTGAAGCCTCCTCATATTTTATTCACTGTCTCTATGAAGAATAAATAAATTCTAGACAGTTTTTCTAATACCAGAAAAGCTGAAAGGATAAATGTTAGGTTGGTCCTTATTTATTCTCTCAAAATTTTACTCACCAAAATGTCTTCCTTAATTTTTATCATTTATCCAGGTCATCTTCTAAGTCCAAACAAGTTGGCATGTTTAGTGCTTTGTTTCAAGGTAGCAGCCAAATCAAAATTCTAAAAATGAGAGAGAGAATTTTTTGGAAAGTCATAGTGATGCATAGAAATTCCAGCAATGAACTATCTTTGCAACAAAAATCAATGCTATTTTCATGTTATCAAGCTAACATTGGCATCTTCAAAGAATGTGAAAATAGTTTTCATTAAGTCTACAAAGAACAATTTTCCTGAGATCTTAAGCGACTCATTAGCAAACATTCAAGGAGGGTAAGAGACAAATTCAGGGACTTGCATTAGCTTCACTTAAGAATCATTAAGGCGGGGCTGGCACTGTGGCATAGTAGGTTAAGTATTTGCCTGTGGTACCAGCATCCCATATGGGCACTGGTTTGAGTCCCAGCTGCTTCACTTCCAATCCAGCTCTCTGCTAATGCGCCTGGGAAAGCAATGGAAGATGGTCCAAATGCTTGGGCCCACGCACCTGCGTGGGAGACCCAGAAGAAGCTCCTGGCTTCGGATTGGCGTAGTTCCAGCTGTTGCAGCCATTTGGGGAGTGAACCAGCGGATGCAAGATCTACCTCTCTGTAACTACCTCTCAAGTAAATAAATAAATCTTAAAAAAAAAAAAAAAAGGTCTCATATTCCCACCAACATTATGAGTGGCACCAAAATTAAAGAAAAACAACAACAAAAAGAATCATGAAGGGGCCAGTGGTGTGGTGCAGAGCTCAGATGCTGCCTGTAACACCAGCATCTTACATCGGAAGCGCCAGTTCAAGTCCCAGTTGCTGTGCTTCCAACCTAGCTCCCTGCTAATGCACCTGGGAAGGCAGCAGAGGATGGCCCAAATACTAGGGTCTCTGTCACTCATGTGGAAGGCTTGCATGGAGACCTGGGCTCCTGGCTTCAGCCTGGATCGGCCCCAGCCATTGTGACCATCTGGGGAGTGAACCAGCAGATGAAAGATCTCTCTAACTTTGCTTTTCAAATAAATAAATCCTTAAAAAAAAAAATCCATGGGCGTTGAGGGTGAGATCAAGACTTTTTACTCTATATCTTTTTAATAATGTTTGATTTTTAAACAATGTGAATATATTATCTATGCAAAACTAAAGTCAGCTATCCAGTCCAGTGCCTTCTTAAACCCTTGGTGACAATATTCCTATTCTTATCCCATTTCAGACATACAACAACCAAAATATCTCTGCCTTCTATTCTCTTGCTTTGACAAGGGCTCCTCTGACCACATTTCTCATGAGAGTCATTTCAGAGTCAGATAAGAACTCAACCAGTGCCTCCTCTAACTCCATGTTCCCTCAGGCCAGTCTTTGACACTGGTCCCCCTCAGCTATCCTGCCCCACACTCTTTACCTCTAGGCTCTTTTATTCACATATTCTGTTTCTTCCCACCCACACTCCTCCCTGCCCTCAGCTGGCTCCTCAACAATGCTCCTATCAGTATCCTGGCAACCCTTGCTCACCTATTCTTCAGGCTGTTGAAGTCTACCAGCTGCCTGTCCTCCACACCTCCTGGCTCACAAACTTGAAGTTTTATCAGAGCTAGAAGAGAATTTAGAGGATAATTAGTAAAACTTCTTCACTCTTTCACAAAGGAAAACTGAAACCTACATAGTGGTTTTGCAATGTGATAGAGTAGTCATAGACCAAGATTGTGGCAGGATTAGAATTAGAGCTGGGTCTTCCAATCTCAAGTTCAGCCACGAGGGTTACCCTACCCCACTCAGTGCAGTGCGCTATTAGCAGAAATAATAACCAGGCAGATGTAGTCTATCGAGCTAAAATTCCCTAATTAAAAGTGCCCCAACTAATCCAAAATGACTAAAGTCAGAATATTTGAGATCAAATGAGCATGGGCTCTGAAAGAACTTCACTGGCTCTCAACCTTGGCTATATATTAAAATTACTTGGGAAACTTTAACGTCTGCACTTCAGCCCCGAGTTGTGGGATTTAAACACTACTCAGGTGATTCTAATATGCCACCAAAGTTTAGTTTAATTATGCCACCAAAGCGGCGGCTTTACCCATTATGCTACAGTGCCAGCCCCAACAGTTTAAATACTCATGCAACATGGCAGACCTGGTGGGATGCAGACACTTATTTTTTTAAGTTTCCTAAATAATTATAATGTATAGCTATGGCCGAAAAGCCAGGCATCAAAGTTTTCATACATCATTTTCCCCTTAGATGAGGTAACTGAGTCAGGTGGGGAATGTGGATAAATAATTTGTCCCAAGAAAGTGATAATAGAAGAACAAAAGCTTCTGCTTCTTTTCTTTTGCCTATTATAAACTTCAGTTGTTTATTTAAAGTTTTCTGCTTTTAACATGAGTAATGCAAGGCTATACTGCTTATAAGAAAATCAAACAAAAGTACAGAGAATCAAAAAGTAAAGTATGTTACCCTGAGTTATATATAAATTTATATGGGGCCAGTATTGTGGCACAATGGACTAAGCTGCCACTTGTAACACCAGCATCCCATATTGGAGCTGTTCACTTCCAACCCAGCTCCCTGCTAATGTGCCTGGGAAAGCAGCGGAAGATGGCTCAAGTGCTTGGGCCCCTGCCATCCATGTGGGAGACCAGGAAGGAGTTCTAGGCTACTGCCTTTGGCCTAGCCAGTCTTAGCTGTTGCAGCTATTTAGGAGTGAATCAGCAGATGGAAGATTTCTATATCTCTGTAAATGCCTTTCAAATTAAAAAGAAAAAAAAAAGGATTATACTGTTGGGCTGGTGCTGTGGCATGTCGGTAAAGCTGCCGCCTGCAGTGCCGACATCCCATATGGGTGCCAGCTCAAGTCCTGGCTGCTCCACTTCTGATCCAGCTCTCTGCTATGGCCTGGGAAAGCAATAGAAGATGGCCCAAGTCCTTGGGCCCATGTGGGAGACCTGGAAAAAGCTCCTAGCTCCTGGCTTCAGATCAGCACAGCTTCGGTCGTTGCGGCCAACTGTGTTACTCTGATTTCAAGTAAATAAATAAATCTTTAAAAAATATTATACAGTCATTAAAATGTTATAAAAGTATATTTAAATTGCTATAACATTAAACCAACACTAAAGACATTTTGAGTGAATGGGAGAATTTTTAATATAAAGTATATTTTAGATAACATAAAAACTAATTTTTTTTTAATTTTTTGACAGGCAGAGTGGACAGAGAGAGAGAGAGAGAGAGAGAGAGACAGAGAGAAAGGTCTTCCTTTTGCCGTTGGTTCACCCTCCAATGGCCGCCACGGCCAGCGCGCTGCGGCTGGCGCACTGCGCTGATCCGATGGCAGGAGCCAGGTACTTATCCTGGTCTCCCATAAGGTGCAGGGCCCAAGCACTTGGGCCATCCTCCACTGCACTCCCTGGCCACAGCAGAGAGCTGGCCTGGAAGAGGGGCAACCGGGACAGAATCTGGCGCCCCGACTGGGACTAGAACCTGGGGTGCCGGCCGCAGGCAGAGGATTAGCCTAGTGAGCCGCGGCGCCGGCCTAATTTTTTATGTCTGATAATGGTAATGTGATCACATAAGAAAATGACCTTACTTTTTAGAAACAGAAATTGAAAAAGAGGCAAAACGACATGATGTCTGCTCTAAAATATTTCAGTAAAGAAACCATAGATTAAGTGAATATGGCAATATATCAATTTTTGTTAAACCTAGCTGGTAAGTATGTGTATGTGGACTTCTACACCATTCACTTAATTTTTGATTATAAATGTATTAATATAAAGAAAAAATGTCATGTGATTTTTCTCAACATAATAAGTAGAAGGGAAGAAGCAAATTAAAAACCAGTTTAGGAGGTAGAGTTGTGGCATAGCAAGTAAAGCTTGCAATGCTATCATCCCACATGGGCGCCAGTTTGAGTCCTGGCTATTCCACTTCCAATTCAGTTCCCCGCTAATGGCCTAGGAAAAGTAGCAGAAGATGGTCCAAGTGTTTGGGTCCCTGCATAAATGCGGGAGACTCAGATGAAGCTCCTGGCTTCTGGTTTCAGCCTGGCCCAGCTCTTGCCCTTGCAGCCATCTGGGGAGCAAAACAGTGGATGGGCGCTCTCTCATTCTCTCTCCTTCTCTATATATATATCTTTCAAATACATAAATAAATATTTAAAAAATAAATAAAAAATAAAACCGGTGTAATTACAGAATGAGCATTTTTTTTCAGAAGGAAAAGACTCTGGACAAATTTCACCAAAATGTTCAAAGTGCTACATCTGAGTAGTGACACTCTGGGTGATTTTTTTTAAATTATTATTTATTTTTTACTTGAAAGACAGAATTACAGACAGACGAAAAGAGAGAGGGAAAGAGAGAAAGAGAAGAAGAAATCTTCCATCCACTGGCTCACTCCCCAAATGGCTGCAATGACTAGGGCTGGGCCAAGCCGAATCTAGAAGCCAAGCGCTTCTTCCAGGTCTCCCATGTGGGTGCCGGGGCTCAAGCATTTGAGCCATCTTCTGCTGCTTTCGCAGGCACGTGAGCAGGGATCTGGAACAGAAATGGGGCAGCCAGGTCTTAAACTGGTGCTCATATGGGATGCCAGCATTGCAGGCAGAAGCTTAACTTGACACACCATAAGGCCAGTGCCCACTTTTTGGTTTTAGTTTGGTAATATATTTGATACAATTCACATACTATACAATTAATCCATTGATAGTACTTTACAAATTAAGTGGTTTTGAGTACATTCAGTTCTGGAACACTTTCATCACCGTCAAAAGAAACCCAGTGCGCTTCAAGTGTCACTTCCCACTTCCTTCTATCAATGTCCCCTTCCCAGCCCTGGGTAACCACTAATCCGCATTTGCCGCTACAGATTTGCACAGTCTGATTATTTCACATAAATCAAACCATACAATATGTCTTCTTGTGACTGATCACTCTCACTTACATAATGTTTTCAAGGTCCATCCATATTGTAGCATGTAATGCTACTTTTTTTTTTAACTGCCAAACAATGGGTAATATTTTTAGCCATTCATTAATTGATGGATATTTGAGTTGTTTCCATTTTTTCTATTAAGAATGATGCTGCTAGGCCGGCGCAGTGGCTCGCTAGGCTAATCCTCCACCTTGCGGCGCTGGCACACCGGGTTCTAGTCCCGGTTGGGGCGCCGGATTCTGTCCCGGTTGCCCCTCTTCCAGGCCAGCTCTCTGCTATGGCCAGGGAGTGCACAGGGAGTGCAGTGGAGGATGGCCCAGGTGCTTGGGCCCTGCACCCCATGGGAGACCAGGAAAAGCACCTGGCTCCTGGCTCCTGCCATCGGATCAGCGCGGTGCGCCGGCTGCAGCGGCGGCCATTGGAGGGTGAACCAACGGCAAAGGAAGACCTTTCTCTCTCTGTCTCTCTCTCTCACTGTCCACTCTGCCTGTCAAAAAAAGAAAAAGAAAAAAAAAAAGAATGATGCTGCTATGAATATCTGTGTGTGTAAACATTTGTATGGACATGGCTTTTCTTTTTTCTTTTTTTTCCCCAAAATATTTATTTATTTGAATGGCAGAGTTAGAGAGAGAGAGGAGAGAGATGAGAGAGAGGAGAGAGAGGAGAGGGGAGAGAGGGAGAGAGGGAGAGAGGGAGAGATCTTTCATCCACTGGATCACTCCCCAGATGGCTACAACAGCCAGGACTGGGCCAAGTGGAAACCAAGAACCAGGAGCTTCTTCCAGGTGTCCCACTTAGGTGCAGGGGCCCAAGCACTTGGGTCATCCTCTACTTCCCTCCAGGCACATTAGCAGAGAGTTGGATAGCAAGTGGAGCAGCTGGGATTTGAACCAGCACCAGTAGAGCCAGGACTCGAACCAGCACTCAAATGGGATGCTGGTGCTGCAGCACTAGACCACAGCCCTCTCTTCATTTCTCTTGGCTATGATGGGACTTCAAAAAATTCATGGAAAATGGAAATAAAAGACATGACTTTTCCATGTACTTTTTTTTTTTTTTTTTTTTTTTTTTTTTTTTGACAGGCAGAGTGGACAGTGAGAGAGAGAGACAGAGAGAGAAAGGTCTTCCTTTGCCGCTGGTTCACCCTCCAATGGCCGCCGCTGCAGCCGGCGCACCGCGCTGATCCTGGCAGGAGCCAGGAGCCAGGTGCTTTTCCTGGTCTCCCATGGGGTGCAGGGCCCAAGCACCTGGGCCATCCTCCACTGCACTCCCTGGCCATAGCAGAGAGCTGGCCTGGAAGAGGGGCAACCGGGACAGAATCCGGCGCCCCAACCGGGACTAGAACCCCGTGTGCCGGCGCCGCAAAGTGGAGGATTAGCCTATTGAGCCATGGCGCCGGCTCTTTTCCATGTACTTTTACAAGACTCCCTCAATATATAAATGTATATTTGAGCGTGAAACTGCTAGGTCCTATGCTATCTCTTTAATTTTCTGAGGAATTGACAAATGTTTCCAAGGCAGTGACACCAGTAAAAGTTCTCCACACCCTTGCCAACATTTGTTTTTTATCTTTCTGATTATAGCTTCCTAGTGGGTGGGACATGCATCTAATCATGATTCTGATCTGCATTTCATGATGGTTAATAACAGGCTAAACTTTTTTTTAAAAATGTTTTTATTAATTTTATTTTATTTTTTGAAATGCAAACACAAACAGATGAGAAGAGATCTTTTTTTTTTTTTTTTTTTTTTTTTGACAGGCAGAGTGGACAGTGAGAGAGAGAGAGACAGAGAGGAAGGTCTTCCTTTACCGTTGGTTCACCCTCCAATGATCTTTGCGGCTGGCGCACCGCGCTGATTCGAAGCCAGGAGCCAGGTGCTTTTCCTGGTTTCCCATGCTGGTGCAGGGCCCAAGGAATTGGGCCATCCTCCACTGCACTCCCGGGCCACAGCAGAGAGCTGGCCTGGAAGAGGGGCAACCGGGACAGAATCTGGCGCCCCAACCAGGACTAGAACCCGGTGTGCCGGCACCGCAGGTGGAGGATTAGCCTATTGAGCCGCGGCACTGGCGGAAAGAGATCTTTTATCCACTGGTTGATTCCACAAATGTCCACAACAATCAGAGCTGAGCCAGGCAAAAGCAAGGAGCCAGGAACTCATTCTGAGTCTCCATGTAGATATAAGGGACCCAAGTACTTGATCCAAGTACCTGCTGTCTACCAGGGTGGCCCATTAGCAGGAAGCTGGAATCAGAACTAGAGCCCTGCAGGACTTAAACCCAATCACTCTGATAGGGGATGTGGGCATCCTAAGCTACATCAAGACCTGCGTGTTGAAGGCAACCCTGGCCACAATAGGAGCCAGGATATGAACCAGACATTCCAACACAGGATGTGGGCCTCCCAAGCAAAAACTTAACCACTGTGCCACATGCCCATCCGGTGTGTGCTATTTTAAGAGGCTAAACTTGTGATAATTTATGCAATAATAGATAACTAACATACCCTCCAGGGAATCCTGAATAAATTGGGAATTTCTTAAAAAGGTAGATATACCATATGACCCAGCAATCCCACTGCTAGTTATCTACTTGAGAATAAATTAGAACATGTTTACATAAAGATCTGTACATGAATGCTTACAGAAACTTAATTCACAATTTGCAATCACTGGGAAACAATCCAAATATCCATCACGGGTGAACAGATATAACATGTTATGTCCATATAACAAAATACTAGTTGGCACCAGAAGGGAATGAATTACAGCTACATGCTATAACATGGTTGAGTGTAAAAATTATTATGTTGAGCAAAAGAAGCCACATATAAAAGATAATAAAATGTGTCAATGTATTTATATAAAACTCTAGAAAATGCAAAACAACATATTTAAGTGGGGGTATTGGGAAGTACAGGCTGCAAAGGGGCACAAGGTAACTCTGCGGGGTAATAAAAATTTTCTGTATCTTAGGTATGTAAGTTGTTTCACAACAAATATCATATCTGTCAAAGCCCACTGAACTGTACACTTCAAGTTGATAGTTTGTTGTATGCAAATTTTACTCATTAAGATAACCCAAAACAATGAAATCTTTGTAGAGCCTTCTTTAATGTAGCTGATTCTCTTATTCCAACTTATCCTCAAACTACATTCTACAGGTAACTTATCCAAATTACAGAGAATCTGGGGCTTCTCTAAAACTTATAAAACACTCTTACGTGCCAGGCACTGTTCTAAACACTTTGCATTATTAACACAGCACCCTCAAACCCATGAAAGAGATTCTATTACCCCCATTTTATGAACGAGGAAACTGAGGCACAGAGACGTTAAATAACTTGCTTAAGACCACCTAGCTAGAGTGTGCCAAGATTTGAGTCCAGGCAATTGGTTTCTAGAAGTTGGGTTTCACACTACACCATACTACATCACTCTACATACTCATACTATTAGTAAAAGCTCAGAACTACTGAAAATACAATCTCAGTTCACTAGAGACTAATAGGTTCATTCACTCATTTAACAAACATTCAATTATGCAAGTTTGTTTTAAATGCTAAAGATACAATGATTTTAAAAATGTAGACATGGCACCTCTTTTCCTGAAGTATATTCTAATAAGAATTTAGATAGGTTTAAAGTCCAAAATTTTAAAATCAAAACATTTATAGTTGTATCCACATATTTATTCAAATATTTATGGGGGAAAAAAAGCCACAAGTCACACAGTAGCCAATTCTCCTTTAACTAGGTAGAGAGTAGTTCTCAAACTCATCTGCACTGTAGAATCACTTAGGGATCTTTTAAAAATTCCAAAGTCAAGGCCATACCCTCCTAAGCCAATTGAATCACAATCTGGGGGCTGGTGGAGTGGAGAAGAGCAGGAGACAAAGACACCAGTAGCTTTCCCCAACCTTCACAGGTAACCAAGTTGCGAAATCACTGAGCTAGAGTTTTTGTCTGGGCAGAGCTGATTCAGGAGAAGAGGGAGGCAAATAACAACTACATAGATCTGTCTTTCCTTGTGATTTCTAAGGCAGCTTTTGATTTTTTTTCAACTTTATAAAATCTGAAAACATCAGAAAACAAGGCCAAATAAGTTACCTTCCTTCTTTATCTATGCTTACATTCTCTTCCAGAATCACAGACAACTGAGAATTCATCTTTTCATCTTCTCTTGGTACTTTCCATGAAATCAACATGCCATACACATGGTCAACATAAATGATAAAGACCTTTTTATTAAATAGATCTTACTTAACTTAGTCAGCTTGGACCTAACCACATGCCAAATGCAGCTTGTCAAAGTGAAATATCCTATAATATCTATAGATCAAAATGCTTCTTTTTAAAAAGTAAAGGCTATTTCTAACTCAATCCTTTGTTTAAATTGAAGCTGAGTCTTATAAATCAAACTTGCATTTGTAGTCTATAGAATTGACAGACCTGTTTAAGAACATTCTGACCCCTCTCCATTCCTCCCAGGACCTAGACAAAAAGGAAAAAGGGCAAAGGGGAAGAAGAGAAGCATCAGAAGAAAGGACTAAATATATTCCCAAGAAAAGACTATTCAAAGTACAGTTTTATGAGTGACCAAATTCCTTCTCTCTACTGTTGTTTCTGCTAATTTTATTCTAGAAAAAGTTGTAAAAGACATGAGATGATCTAGTCTCTAGTCCAGTGGCTTTTAACAAGAAAAGCTTGTAAATCTCCAAAGAACCTCAAAGCATTTTCAAAATTACCTCAGTATAAATGTGTTTACTTTATAATTCATTATCCTTATGATTTGTGAACTCTTCTTTATGTGTGTTAGACTTCACATATTTTAAAGACAGATACAGTACATCTGACCTGGGCTGAATCCCTAAAAGATTCTAAATTGGTATCAAAAACAAAGCCCCACAATGGTATATGATTTGCCCTTGGTCACGGAGGCAGTTAACTACAAACTAGCCCTTCTAGTTACTTTCTGTTGCAAAACTGCAAATATTTTGGTAATATTATACTTTAAATTTAATATTTACTCTCCTACTTACATTCCGAAAATATTACAAATGACAACAGCAAAAACAAAACAAAAAACAAGCAAAAAATGAATGGAAAACAGATGTCCTAGGTTCACAACTGTGCACTCTCTCAGCTGCTGTACCACCCATAAAAGGAAATTAAAACCTAATGTTCATGCAACCATTTCCTGACCTCAGTATCCATTCTTTTTAACGCTCTCCACAAGGACTTATGTCAAATTATTAATAATAAAACCAACTGGTTACATATTCAAAATAGTCTAGCATTATATTTTAAATGTTTATTTCTTTACTTGAAAGGCAGAGAGAAAGAGAGAGAGATAGCTTGCTTCCATGTGCTGGTTCACTCCCCAGATGGCTACAATGGCCTGGGCTGAGCCAGGAGTCTGGAGCTTCTTCTGGGTCTTCCATGTGGGTGGCAGGGGCCCAAGCACTTGGGCTATCCTCCACTGCTTTCCTAAGCACATTAGCAGGACACTGGATGGGAAGTGGAACAGCCGGGACTCAAACTTGCACCCAAATTGAATGCCAGCCCTCCAGGCTGTGGCTTAACCCACAGTGCTGGCCCCTGTGTCTGGTCTTTAGAAAATATACATAAATAGGAACTATGGAACTAATAACAAGTTCAATATGAGTTAAGGAGCTGGTTAATAGGAATTCTTGTGGTTTCTGTGTGCATGTGGGGATTGTAGCTGGTAATAGCACAAATCGAATGCCAATTTAAAGGATGAATGCTCCCCTGATTTTGGTGATTATTAACACTATTGATCATAACTGATTATTAATATTCTGACACATAATATATAATTCTTCCCAAGTTAGAAATGTGGTACTAGCCTTTTGTTTCATCAGGTTTGTGTATAAAATACATGTCCTCAAACTCTAGATTGCATTACTCTTTCCATCGAAGCCATAGTATCCCCTTTATGTACACACATACACAGAGAAATTTAATTAATTAACTCAGAAAAGGTTCATTTAGCTCCTAGGCAGCCCCTTTAAGTTCTTCTTAAAGTAAGGTAGAATATATCAAAATTTTAAAATAAATAAGAATACCAGACAATATAATAAGTATATATTAGAACAGGTGGGCGGGAAGAAGGAAAGTGGGGTGGCAGAGAAAACATTGGTCCAGTTCTCAGGAAATACCAATCTCATGAGGTGGGAAGAGTGAATCAGTGCTCTATTTCTCCTTTCTCCCTCTGTTGACCCCACACTTCACAACCAGGCTTACTTTTCTAACGTAAAGCTTTCATTACAGCAACACATAGCTAATATCACTATATAACTTTCGATGGCTCCCCAGTGCTTATTTAGTTTGGGAGCCCAACCTTCCCAGCCTGAACAGAAAAGAGCATTCAAGGCCTTCTGTGATTTAATCATATGAGTGCAGCAATCAGCAGGACAGGTTTTTGCAATTAAACTTCCTGGGCTCATATTCTTTCTCTGTTAGCTTTACTCCTTAGTTTTGTGGGGGTTTTTTTGTTTTGTTTTTTTAACCTTTCTTCATTTGTTTGAAAGGAAGTTACAAAGAAAGAGGGACATATCCTAATGGGATTCACTGCTCCTACCTCCCTGCCTGCCCCCGCCCCCCGCAAAGATTTAAAAGGACCTATTCCTGAGCACCTCTCTCTCTCTCTCTCTCCCCCCTCCCTCCCTCCATCTCCTGACCTCTGTCTCTGTCTTTCTCTCTCTCACACTCTACTTCTCCCTCTTTTCCTTCTTCGCCCCTTCCCTCCATTCTGTCGGGTTTCCCCCCAATAAACTTTTTTTTTTTTTAATTTTTTGACAGGCAGAGTGGACAGTGAGAGAGAGAGACAGAGAGAAAGGTCTTCCTTTTGCCGTTGGTTCACCCTCCAATGGCCGCTGCGGCCAGCGCGCTGCAGCCGGCACACCACGCTGATCCGATGGCAGGAGCCAGATACTTATCCTGGTCTCCCATGGGGTGCAGGGCCCAAGCACTGGGGCCATCCTCCACTGCACTCCCTGGCCACAGCAGAGAGCTGGCCTGGAAGAGGGGCAACTGGGACAGAATCCGGCGCCCCCGACAGGGACTAGAACCCAGTGTGCCGGCGCCGCTAGGCGGAGGATTAGCTTAGTGAGCCGCGGCGCCGGCCCCCAATAAACTCTTTCCCAAAAAGAAAGAGAAGAGAAGAGAAGAGAAGAGAAGAGAGAGAAGAGAGAGAGAGAGAGGAGAGGAGAGGAGAGGAGAGGAGAGGAGAGGAGAGGAGAGGAGGAGAGGAGAGGAGAGGAGAGGAGAGGAGAGGAGAGGAGAGGAGAGGAGAGGAGAGGAGGGAGGAGAGGAGAGGAGAGGAGAGGAGAGGAGAGGAGAGGAGAGGAGAGGAGAGGAGAGGAGAGGAGAGGAGAGGAGGGAGGGGAGGGGAGGGGAGGGGAGGGGAGGGGAGGGGAGGGGAGGGGAGAGGAGGGGAGAGGAGGGGAGGGGAGGGGAGGGGAGAGGAGAGGAGAGGAGAGGAGAGGAGAGGAGAGGAGAGGAGAGGGGAGAGGAGGGGAGAAGAGGGGAGAGGAGGGGAGAGGAGGGGAGAAGAGGGGAGAAGAGGGGAGAAGAGGGGAGAAGAGGGGAGAAGAGGGGAGAAGAGGGGAGAAGAGGGGAGAAGAGGGGAGAAGAGGGGAGAAGAGGGGAGAAGAGGGGAGAAGAGGGGAGAAGAGGGGAGAAGAGGGGAGGGGAGAAGAGGGGAGAAGAGGGGAGGGGAGAAGAGGGGAGAAGAGGGGAGAAGAGGGGAGAAGAGGGGAGAAGAGAAGAGGGGAGAAGAGGGGAGAGGAGGGGAGAGGAGGGGAGAGGAGGGGAGAGGAGGGGAGAGGAGGGGAGAGGAGGGGAGAGGAGGGGAGAGGAGGGGAGAAGAGGAGAGAAGAGGGGAGAGGAGGGGAGAGGAGGGGAGGGGAGGGGAGAGGAGGGGAGGGGAGGGGAGGGGAGGGGGGGACGGGAGGGGGAGGGGCCGAGGG